>NW_027366111.1:0-81226 GCF_046119375.1 Phyllobates terribilis
TTTCCTGCTCCTCTTAGCATGATAAAGAAGATTCAAAGAGAGTGAGATGCCAGCTCCTTTCATTCAGTCAGTAGCTTCAATCATTTCTGGACGTTTTTCAATGGCAAAAATCAATGAATATTGTAAATGCACAAACAGTAATTTCTCCGCATTGCAAGGTGCAATTCTGAAATTTTTTGCTTTTTTCTGCTCCTCTTAGCATGATAAAGAAGATTCAAAGAGAGTGAGATGCCAGCTCCTTTCATTCAGTCAGTAGCTTCAATCATTTCTGGTATATGAATAACATGATGTTTTTCAATGGCAAAAATCAATGAATATTGTAAATGCACAAACAGTAATTTCTCCGCATTGCAAGGTGCAATTCTGAAATTTTTTGCTTTTTCCTGCTCCTCTTAGCATGATAAAGAAGATTCAAAGAGAGTGAGATGCCAGCTCCTTTAATTCAGTCAGTAGCTTCAATCATTTCTGGACGTTTTTCAATGGCAAAAATCAATGAATATTGTAAATGCACAAACAGTAATTTCTCCGCATTGCAAGGTGCAATTCTGAAATTTTTTGCTTTTTCCTGCTCCTCTTAGCATGATAAAGAAGATTCAAAGAGAGTGAGATGCCAGCTCCTTTCATTCAGTCAGTAGCTTCAAACATTTCTGGAATATGAATAACATGATGTTTTTCAATGGCAAAAATCAATGAATATTGTAAATGCACAAACAGTAATTTCTCCGCATTGCAAGGTGCAATTCTGAAATTTTTTGCTTTTTCCTGCTCCTCTTAGCATGATAAAGAAGATTCAAAGAGAGTGAGATGCCAGCTCCTTTCATTCAGTCAGTAGCTTCAATCATTTCTGGACGTTTTTCAATGGCAAAAATCAATGAATATTGTAAATGCACAAACAGTAATTTCTCCGCATTGCAAGGTGCAATTCTGAAATTTTTTGCTTTTTCCTGCTCCTCTTAGCATGATAAAGAAGATTCAAAGAGAATGAGATGCCAGCTCCTTTCATTCAGTCAGTAGCTTCAATCATTTCTGGACGTTTTTCAACGGCAAAAATCAATGAATATTGTAAATGCACAAACAGTAATTTCTCCGCATTGCAAGGTGCAATTCTGAAATTTTTTGCTTTTTCCTGCTCCTCTTAGCATGATAAAGAAGATTCAAAGAGAGTGAGATGCCAGCTCCTTTCATTCAGTCAGTAGCTTCAATCATTTCTGGACGTTTTTCAATAGCAAAAATCAATGAATATTGTAAATGCACAAACAGTAATTTCTCCGCATTGCAAGGTGCAATTCTGAAATTTTTTGCTTTTTCCTGCTCCTCTTAGCATGATAAAGAAGATTCAAAGAGAGTGAGATGCCAGCTCCTTTCATTCAGTCAGTAGCTTTAATCATTTCTGGACGTTTTTCAATGGCAAAAATCAATGAATATTGTAAATGCACAAACAGTAATTTCTCCGCATTGCAAGGTGCAATTCTGAAATTTTTTGCTTTTTCCTGCTCCTCTTAGCATGATAAAGAAGACTCAAAGAGAGTGAGATGCCAGCTCCTTTCATTCAGTCAGTAGCTTCAATCATTTCTGGACGTTTTTCAATGGCAAAAATCAATGAATATTGTAAATGCACAAGCAGTAATTTCTCCGCATTGCAAGGTGCAATTCTGAAATTTTTTGTTTTTCCTGCTCCTCTTAGCATGATAAAGAAGATTCAAAGAGAGTGAGATGCCAGCTCCTTTCATTCAGTCAGTAGCTTCAATCATTTCTGGACGTTTTTCAATGGCAAAAATCAATGAATATTGTAAATGCACAAACAGTAATTTCTCCGCATTGCAAGGTGCAATTCTGAAATTTTTTGCTTTTTCCTGCTCCTCTTAGCATGATAAAGAAGATTCAAAGAGAGTGAGATGCCAGCTCCTTTCATTCAGTCAGTAGCTTCAATCATTTCTGGTATATGAATAACATGATGTTTTTCAATGGCAAAAATAAATGAATATTGTAAATGCACAAACAGTAATTTCTCCACATTGCAAGGTGCAATTCTGAAATTTTTTGCTTTTTCCTGCTCCTCTTAGCATGATAAAGAAGATTCAAAGAGAGTGAGATGCCAGCTCCTTTCATTCAGTCAGTAGCTTCAATCATTTCTGGTATATGAATAACATGATGTTTTTCAATGGCAAAAATCAATGAATATTGTAAATGCACAAACAGTAATTTCTCCGCATTGCAAGGTGCAATTCTGAAATTTTTTGCTTTTTCCTGCTCCTCTTAGCATGATAAAGAAGATTCAAAGAGAGTGAGATGCCAGCTCCTTTCATTCAGTCAGTAGCTTCAATCATTTCTGGACGTTTTTCAATGGCAAAAATCAATGAATATTGTAAATGCACAAACAGTAATTTCTCCGCATTGCAAGGTGCAATTCTGAAATTTTTTGCTTTTTTCTGCTCCTCTTAGCATGATAAAGAAGATTCAAAGAGAGTGAGATGCCAGCTCCTTTCATTCAGTCAGTAGCTTCAATCATTTCTGGTATATGAATAACATGATGTTTTTCAATGGCAAAAATCAATGAATATTGTAAATGCACAAACAGTAATTTCTCCGCATTGCAAGGTGCAATTCTGAAATTTTTTGCTTTTTCCTGCTCCTCTTAGCATGATAAAGAAGATTCAAAGAGAGTGAGATGCCAGCTCCTTTCATTCAGTCAGTAGCTTCAATCATTTCTGGACGTTTTTCAATGGCAAAAATCAATGAATATTGTAAATGCACAAACAGTAATTTCTCCGCATTGCAAGGTGCAATTCTGAAATTTTTTGCTTTTTCCTGCTCCTCTTAGCATGATAAAGAAGATTCAAAGAGAGTGAGATGCCAGCTCCTTTCATTCAGTCAGTAGCTTCAATCATTTCTGGTATATGAATAACATGATGTTTTTCAATGGCAAAAATCAATGAATATTGTAAATGCACAAACAGTAATTTCTCCGCATTGCAAGGTGCAATTCTGAAATTTTTTGCTTTTTCCTGCTCCTCTTAGCATGATAAAGAAGATTCAAAGAGAGTGAGATGCCAGCTCCTTTAATTCAGTCAGTAGCTTCAATCATTTCTGGACGTTTTTCAATGGCAAAAATCAATGAATATTGTAAATGCACAAACAGTAATTTCTCCGCATTGCAAGGTGCAATTCTGAAATTTTTTGCTTTTTCCTGCTCCTCTTAGCATGATAAAGAAGATTCAAAGAGAGTGAGATGCCAGCTCCTTTCATTCAGTCAGTAGCTTCAAACATTTCTGGAATATGAATAACATGATGTTTTTCAATGGCAAAAATCAATGAATATTGTAAATGCACAAACAGTAATTTCTCCGCATTGCAAGGTGCAATTCTGAAATTTTTTGCTTTTTCCTGCTCCTCTTAGCATGATAAAGAAGATTCAAAGAGAGTGAGATGCCAGCTCCTTTCATTCAGTCGGTAGCTTCAATCATTTCTGGATGTTTTTCAATGGCAAAAATCAATGAATATTGTAAATGCACAAACAGTAATTTCTCCGCATTGCAAGGTGCAATTCTGAAATTTTTTGCTTTTTCCTGCTCCTCTTAGCATGATAAAGAAGATTCAAAGAGAGTGAGATGCCAGCTCCTTTCATTCAGTCAGTAGCTTCAATCATTTCTGGACGTTTTTCAATGGCAAAAATCAATGAATATTGTAAATGCACAAACAGTAATTTCTCCGCATTGCAAGGTGCAATTCTGAAATTTTTTGCTTTTTTCTGCTCCTCTTAGCATGATAAAGAAGATTCAAAGAGAGTGAGATGCCAGCTCCTTTCATTCAGTCAGTAGCTTCAATCATTTCTGGTATATGAATAACATGATGTTTTTCAATGGCAAAAATCAATGAATATTGTAAATGCACAAACAGTAATTTCTCCGCATTGCAAGGTGCAATTCTGAATTTTTTTGCTTTTTCCTGCTCCTCTTAGCATGATAAAGAAGATTCAAAGAGAGTGAGATGCCAGCTCCTTTAATTCAGTCAGTAGCTTCAATCATTTGTGGACGTTTTTCAATGGCAAAAATCAATGAATATTGTAAATGCACAAACAGTAATTTCTCCGCATTGCAAGGTGCAATTCTGAAATTTTTTGCTTTTTCCTGCTCCTCTTAGCATGATAAAGAAGATTCAAAGAGAGTGAGATGCCAGCTCCTTTCATTCAGTCAGTAGCTTCAAACATTTCTGGAATATGAATAACATGATGTTTTTCAATGGCAAAAATCAATGAATATTGTAAATGCACAAACAGTAATTTCTCCGCATTGCAAGGTGCAATTCTGAAATTTTTTGCTTTTTCCTGCTCCTCTTAGCATGATAAAGAAGATTCAAAGAGAGTGAGATGCCAGCTCCTTTCATTCAGTCAGTAGCTTCAATCATTTCTGGACGTTTTTCAATGGCAAAAATCAATGAATATTGTAAATGCACAAACAGTAATTTCTCCGCATTGCAAGGTGCAATTCTGAAATTTTTTGCTTTTTCCTGCTCCTCTTAGCATGATAAAGAAGATTCAAAGAGAATGAGATGCCAGCTCCTTTCATTCAGTCAGTAGCTTCAATCATTTCTGGACGTTTTTCAACGGCAAAAATCAATGAATATTGTAAATGCACAAACAGTAATTTCTCCGCATTGCAAGGTGCAATTCTGAAATTTTTTGCTTTTTCCTGCTCCTCTTAGCATGATAAAGAAGATTCAAAGAGAGTGAGATGCCAGCTCCTTTCATTCAGTCAGTAGCTTCAATCATTTCTGGACGTTTTTCAATAGCAAAAATCAATGAATATTGTAAATGCACAAACAGTAATTTCTCCGCATTGCAAGGTGCAATTCTGAAATTTTTTGCTTTTTCCTGCTCCTCTTAGCATGATAAAGAAGATTCAAAGAGAGTGAGATGCCAGCTCCTTTCATTCAGTCAGTAGCTTTAATCATTTCTGGACGTTTTTCAATGGCAAAAATCAATGAATATTGTAAATGCACAAACAGTAATTTCTCCGCATTGCAAGGTGCAATTCTGAAATTTTTTGCTTTTTCCTGCTCCTCTTAGCATGATAAAGAAGACTCAAAGAGAGTGAGATGCCAGCTCCTTTCATTCAGTCAGTAGCTTCAATCATTTCTGGACGTTTTTCAATGGCAAAAATCAATGAATATTGTAAATGCACAAGCAGTAATTTCTCCGCATTGCAAGGTGCAATTCTGAAATTTTTTGCTTTTTCCTGCTCCTCTTAGCATGATAAAGAAGATTCAAAGAGAGTGAGATGCCAGCTCCTTTCATTCAGTCAGTAGCTTCAATCATTTCTGGACGTTTTTCAATGGCAAAAATCAATGAATATTGTAAATGCACAAACAGTAATTTCTCCGCATTGCAAGGTGCAATTCTGAAATGTTTTGCTTTTTCCTGCTCCTCTTAGCATGAAAAAGAAGATTCAAAGAGCGTGAGATGCCAGCTCCTTTCATTCAGTCAGTAGCTTCAATCATTTCTGGTATATGAATAACATGATGTTTTTCAATGGTAAAAATCAATGAATATTGTAAATGCACAAACAGTAATTTCTCCGCATTGCAAGGTGCAATTCTGAATTTTTTTGCTTTTTCCTGCTCCTCTTAGCATGATAAAGAAGATTCAAAGAGAGTGAGATGCCAGCTCCTTTCATTCAGTCAGTAGCTTCAATCATTTCTGGACGTTTTTCAATGGCAAAAATCAATGAATATTGTAAATGCACAAACAGTAATTTCTCCGCATTGCAAGGTGCAATTCTGAAATTTTTTGCTTTTTCCTGCTCCTCTTAGCATGATAAAGAAGATTCAAAGAGAGTGAGATGCCAGCTCCTTTCAGTCAGTAGCTTCAATCATTTCTGGACATTTTTCAATGGCAAAAATCAATGAATATTGTAAATGCACAAACAGTAATTTCTCCGCATTGCAAGGTGCAATTCTGAAATTTTTTGCTTTTTCCTGCTCCTCTTAGCATGATAAAGAAGATTCAAATAGAGTGAGATGCCAGCTCCTTTCATTCAGTCAGTAGCTTCAAACATTTCTGGTATATGAATAACATGATGTTTTTCAATGGCAAAAATCAATGAATATTGTAGATGCACAAACAGTAATTTCTCCGCATTGCAAGGTGCAATTCTGAAATTTTTTGCTTTTTCCTGCTCCTCTTAGCATGATAAAGAAGATTCAAAGAGACTGAGATGCCAGCTCCTTTCATTCAGTCAGTAGCTTCAATCATTTCTGGACGTTTTTCAATGGCAAAAATCAATGAATATTGTAAATGCACAAACAGTAATTTCTCCGTATTGCAAGGTGCAATTCTGAAATTTTTTGCTTTTTCCTGCTCCTCTTAGCATGATAAAGAAGATTCAAAGAGAGTGAGATGCCAGCTCCTTTCATTCAGTCAGTAGCTTCAATCATTTCTGGACGTTTTTCAATGGCAAAAATCAATGAATATTGTAAATGCACAAACAGTAATTTCTCCGCATTGCAAGGTGCAATTCTGAAATTTTTTGCTTTTTCCTGCTCCTCTTAGCATGATAAAGAAGATTCAAAGAGAGTGAGATGCCAGCTCCTTTCATTCAGTCAGTAGCTTCAATCATTTCTGGTATATGAATAACATGATGTTTTTCAATGGCAAAAATCAATGAATATTGTAAATGCACAAACAGTAATTTCTCCGCATTGCAAGGTGCAATTCTGAAATTTTTTGCTTTTTCCTGCTCCTCTTAGCATGATAAAGAAGATTCAAAGAGAGTGAGATGCCAGCTCCTTTCATTCAGTCAGTAGCTTCAATCATTTCTGGACGTTTTTCAATGGCAAAAATCAATGAATATTGTAAATGCACAAACAGTAATTTCTCCGCATTGCAAGGTGCAATTCTGAAATTTTTTGCTTTTTCCTGCTCCTCTTAGCATGATAAAGAAGATTCAAAGAGAGTGAGATGCCAGCTCCTTTCATTCAGTCAGTAGCTTCAAACATTTCTGGTATATGAATAACATGATGTTTTTCAATGGCAAAAATCAATGAATATTGTAAATGCACAAACAGTAATTTCTTCGCATTGCAAGGTGCAATTCTGAAATTTTTTGCTTTTTCAAGCTCCTCTTAGCATGATAAAGAAGATTCAAAGAGAGTGAGATGCCAGCTCCTTTCATTCAGTCAGTAGCTTCAATCATTTCTGGTATATGAATAACATGATGTTTTTCAATGGCAAAAATCAATGAATATTGTAAATGCACAAACAGTAATTTCTCCGCATTGCAAGGTGCAATTCTGAAATTTTTTGCCTTTTCCTGCTCCTCTTAGCATGATAAAGAAGATTCAAAGAGAGTGAGATGCCAGCTCCTTTCATTCAGTCAGTAGCTTCAATCATTTCTGGATGTTTTTCAATGGCAAAAATCAATGAATATTGTAAATGCACAAACAGTAATTTCTCCGCATTGCAAGGTGCAATTCTGAAATTTTTTGCTTTTTCCTGCTCCTCTTAGCATGATAAAGAAGATTCAAAGAGAGTGAGATGCCAGCTCCTTTCATTCAGTCAGTAGCTTCAATCATTTCTGGACGTTTTTCAATGGCAAAAATCAATGAATATTGTAAATGCACAAACAGTAATTTCTCCGCATTGCAAGGTGCAATTCTGAAATTTTTTGCTTTTTTCTGCTCCTCTTAGCATGATAAAGAAGATTCAAAGAGAGTGAGATGCCAGCTCCTTTCATTCAGTCAGTAGCTTCAATCATTTCTGGTATATGAATAACATGATGTTTTTCAATGGCAAAAATCAATGAATATTGTAAATGCACAAACAGTAATTTCTCCGCATTGCAAGGTGCAATTCTGAAATTTTTTGCTTTTTCCTGCTCCTCTTAGCATGATAAAGAAGATTCAAAGAGAGTGAGATGCCAGCTCCTTTCATTCAGTCAGTAGCTTCAATCATTTCTGGACGTTTTTCAATGGCAAAAATCAATGAATATTGTAAATGCACAAACAGTAATTTCTCCGCATTGCAAGGTGCAATTCTGAAATTTTTTGCTTTTTCCTGCTCCTCTTAGCATGATAAAGAAGATTCAAAGAGAGTGAGATGCCAGCTCCTTTCATTCAGTCAGTAGCTTCAATCATTTCTGGTATATGAATAACATGATGTTTTTCAATGGCAAAAATCAATGAATATTGTAAATGCACAAACAGTAATTTCTCCGCATTGCAAGGTGCAATTCTGAAATTTTTTGCTTTTTCCTGCTCCTCTTAGCATGATAAAGAAGATTCAAAGAGAGTGAGATGCCAGCTCCTTTAATTCAGTCAGTAGCTTCAATCATTTCTGGACGTTTTTCAATGGCAAAAATCAATGAATATTGTAAATGCACAAACAGTAATTTCTCCGCATTGCAAGGTGCAATTCTGAAATTTTTTGCTTTTTCCTGCTCCTCTTAGCATGATAAAGAAGATTCAAAGAGAGTGAGATGCCAGCTCCTTTCATTCAGTCAGTAGCTTCAAACATTTCTGGAATATGAATAACATGATGTTTTTCAATGGCAAAAATCAATGAATATTGTAAATGCACAAACAGTAATTTCTCCGCATTGCAAGGTGCAATTCTGAAATTTTTTGCTTTTTCCTGCTCCTCTTAGCATGATAAAGAAGATTCAAAGAGAGTGAGATGCCAGCTCCTTTCATTCAGTCAGTAGCTTCAATCATTTCTGGATGTTTTTCAATGGCAAAAATCAATGAATATTGTAAATGCACAAACAGTAATTTCTCCGCATTGCAAGGTGCAATTCTGAAATTTTTTGCTTTTTCCTGCTCCTCTTAGCATGATAAAGAAGATTCAAAGAGAGTGAGATGCCAGCTCCTTTCATTCAGTCAGTAGCTTCAATCATTTCTGGACGTTTTTCAATGGCAAAAATCAATGAATATTGTAAATGCACAAACAGTAATTTCTCCGCATTGCAAGGTGCAATTCTGAAATTTTTTGCTTTTTTCTGCTCCTCTTAGCATGATAAAGAAGATTCAAAGAGAGTGAGATGCCAGCTCCTTTCATTCAGTCAGTAGCTTCAATCATTTCTGGACGTTTTTCAATAGCAAAAATCAATGAATATTGTAAATGCACAAACAGTAATTTCTCCGCATTGCAAGGTGCAATTCTGAAATTTTTTGCTTTTTCCTGCTCCTCTTAGCATGATAAAGAAGATTCAAAGAGAGTGAGATGCCAGCTCCTTTCATTCAGTCAGTAGCTTTAATCATTTCTGGACGTTTTTCAATGGCAAAAATCAATGAATATTGTAAATGCACAAACAGTAATTTCTCCGCATTGCAAGGTGCAATTCTGAAATTTTTTGCTTTTTCCTGCTCCTCTTAGCATGATAAAGAAGACTCAAAGAGAGTGAGATGCCAGCTCCTTTCATTCAGTCAGTAGCTTCAATCATTTCTGGACGTTTTTCAATGGCAAAAATCAATGAATATTGTAAATGCACAAGCAGTAATTTCTCCGCATTGCAAGGTGCAATTCTGAAATTTTTTGCTTTTTCCTGCTCCTCTTAGCATGATAAAGAAGATTCAAAGAGAGTGAGATGCCAGCTCCTTTCATTCAGTCAGTAGCTTCAATCATTTCTGGACGTTTTTCAATGGCAAAAATCAATGAATATTGTAAATGCACAAACAGTAATTTCTCCGCATTGCAAGGTGCAATTCTGAAATGTTTTGCTTTTTCCTGCTCCTCTTAGCATGAAAAAGAAGATTCAAAGAGCGTGAGATGCCAGCTCCTTTCATTCAGTCAGTAGCTTCAATCATTTCTGGTATATGAATAACATGATGTTTTTCAATGGTAAAAATCAATGAATATTGTAAATGCACAAACAGTAATTTCTCCGCATTGCAAGGTGCAATTCTGAATTTTTTTGCTTTTTCCTGCTCCTCTTAGCATGATAAAGAAGATTCAAAGAGAGTGAGATGCCAGCTCCTTTCATTCAGTCAGTAGCTTCAATCATTTCTGGACGTTTTTCAATGGCAAAAATCAATGAATATTGTAAATGCACAAACAGTAATTTCTCCGCATTGCAAGGTGCAATTCTGAAATTTTTTGCTTTTTCCTGCTCCTCTTAGCATGATAAAGAAGATTCAAAGAGAGTGAGATGCCAGCTCCTTTCAGTCAGTAGCTTCAATCATTTCTGGACATTTTTCAATGGCAAAAATCAATGAATATTGTAAATGCACAAACAGTAATTTCTCCGCATTGCAAGGTGCAATTCTGAAATTTTTTGCTTTTTCCTGCTCCTCTTAGCATGATAAAGAAGATTCAAATAGAGTGAGATGCCAGCTCCTTTCATTCAGTCAGTAGCTTCAAACATTTCTGGTATATGAATAACATGATGTTTTTCAATGGCAAAAATCAATGAATATTGTAGATGCACAAACAGTAATTTCTCCGCATTGCAAGGTGCAATTCTGAAATTTTTTGCTTTTTCCTGCTCCTCTTAGCATGATAAAGAAGATTCAAAGAGACTGAGATGCCAGCTCCTTTCATTCAGTCAGTAGCTTCAATCATTTCTGGACGTTTTTCAATGGCAAAAATCAATGAATATTGTAAATGCACAAACAGTAATTTCTCCGTATTGCAAGGTGCAATTCTGAAATTTTTTGCTTTTTCCTGCTCCTCTTAGCATGATAAAGAAGATTCAAAGAGAGTGAGATGCCAGCTCCTTTCATTCAGTCAGTAGCTTCAATCATTTCTGGACGTTTTTCAATGGCAAAAATCAATGAATATTGTAAATGCACAAACAGTAATTTCTCCGCATTGCAAGGTGCAATTCTGAAATTTTTTGCTTTTTCCTGCTCCTCTTAGCATGATAAAGAAGATTCAAAGAGAGTGAGATGCCAGCTCCTTTCATTCAGTCAGTAGCTTCAATCATTTCTGGTATATGAATAACATGATGTTTTTCAATGGCAAAAATCAATGAATATTGTAAATGCACAAACAGTAATTTCTCCGTATTGCAAGGTGCAATTCTGAAATTTTTTGCTTTTTCCTGCTCCTCTTAGCATGATAAAGAAGATTCAAAGAGAGTGAGATGCCAGCTCCTTTCATTCAGTCAGTAGCTTCAATCATTTCTGGACGTTTTTCAATGGCAAAAATCAATGAATATTGTAAATGCACAAACAGTAATTTCTCCGCATTGCAAGGTGCAATTCTGAAATTTTTTGCTTTTTCCTGCTCCTCTTAGCATGATAAAGAAGATTCAAAGAGAGTGAGATGCCAGCTCCTTTCATTCAGTCAGTAGCTTCAATCATTTCTGGTATATGAATAACATGATGTTTTTCAATGGCAAAAATCAATGAATATTGTAAATGCACAAACAGTAATTTCTCCGCATTGCAAGGTGCAATTCTGAAATTTTTTGCCTTTTCCTGCTCCTCTTAGCATGATAAAGAAGATTCAAAGAGAGTGAGATGCCAGCTCCTTTCATTCAGTCAGTAGCTTCAATCATTTCTGGATGTTTTTCAATGGCAAAAATCAATGAATATTGTAAATGCACAAACAGTAATTTCTCCGCATTGCAAGGTGCAATTCTGAAATTTTTTGCTTTTTCCTGCTCCTCTTAGCATGATAAAGAAGATTCAAAGAGAGTGAGATGCCAGCTCCTTTCATTCAGTCAGTAGCTTCAATCATTTCTGGACGTTTTTCAATGGCAAAAATCAATGAATATTGTAAATGCACAAACAGTAATTTCTCCGCATTGCAAGGTGCAATTCTGAAATTTTTTGCTTTTTTCTGCTCCTCTTAGCATGATAAAGAAGATTCAAAGAGAGTGAGATGCCAGCTCCTTTCATTCAGTCAGTAGCTTCAATCATTTCTGGTATATGAATAACATGATGTTTTTCAATGGCAAAAATCAATGAATATTGTAAATGCACAAACAGTAATTTCTCCGCATTGCAAGGTGCAATTCTGAAATTTTTTGCTTTTTCCTGCTCCTCTTAGCATGATAAAGAAGATTCAAAGAGAGTGAGATGCCAGCTCCTTTCATTCAGTCAGTAGCTTCAATCATTTCTGGACGTTTTTCAATGGCAAAAATCAATGAATATTGTAAATGCACAAACAGTAATTTCTCCGCATTGCAAGGTGCAATTCTGAAATTTTTTGCTTTTTCCTGCTCCTCTTAGCATGATAAAGAAGATTCAAAGAGAGTGAGATGCCAGCTCCTTTCATTCAGTCAGTAGCTTCAATCATTTCTGGTATATGAATAACATGATGTTTTTCAATGGCAAAAATCAATGAATATTGTAAATGCACAAACAGTAATTTCTCCGCATTGCAAGGTGCAATTCTGAAATTTTTTGCTTTTTCCTGCTCCTCTTAGCATGATAAAGAAGATTCAAAGAGAGTGAGATGCCAGCTCCTTTAATTCAGTCAGTAGCTTCAATCATTTCTGGACGTTTTTCAATGGCAAAAATCAATGAATATTGTAAATGCACAAACAGTAATTTCTCCGCATTGCAAGGTGCAATTCTGAAATTTTTTGCTTTTTCCTGCTCCTCTTAGCATGATAAAGAAGATTCAAAGAGAGTGAGATGCCAGCTCCTTTCATTCAGTCAGTAGCTTCAAACATTTCTGGAATATGAATAACATGATGTTTTTCAATGGCAAAAATCAATGAATATTGTAAATGCACAAACAGTAATTTCTCCGCATTGCAAGGTGCAATTCTGAAATTTTTTGCTTTTTCCTGCTCCTCTTAGCATGATAAAGAAGATTCAAAGAGAGTGAGATGCCAGCTCCTTTCATTCAGTCAGTAGCTTCAATCATTTCTGGATGTTTTTCAATGGCAAAAATCAATGAATATTGTAAATGCACAAACAGTAATTTCTCCGCATTGCAAGGTGCAATTCTGAAATTTTTTGCTTTTTCCTGCTCCTCTTAGCATGATAAAGAAGATTCAAAGAGAGTGAGATGCCAGCTCCTTTCATTCAGTCAGTAGCTTCAATCATTTCTGGACGTTTTTCAATGGCAAAAATCAATGAATATTGTAAATGCGCAAACAGTAATTTCTCCGCATTGCAAGGTGCAATTCTGAAATTTTTTGCTTTTTTCTGCTCCTCTTAGCATGATAAAGAAGATTCAAAGAGAGTGAGATGCCAGCTCCTTTCATTCAGTCAGTAGCTTCAATCATTTCTGGTATATGAATAACATCATGTTTTTCAATGGCAAAAATCAATGAATATTGTAAATGCACAAACAGTAATTTCTCCGCATTGCAAGGTGCAATTCTGAAATTTTTTGCTTTTTCCTGCTCCTCTTAGCATGATAAAGAAGATTCAAAGAGAGTGAGATGCCAGCTCCTTTAATTCAGTCAGTAGCTTCAATCATTTCTGGACGTTTTTCAATGGCAAAAATCAATGAATATTGTAAATGCACAAACAGTAATTTCTCCGCATTGCAAGGTGCAATTCTGAAATTTTTTGCTTTTTCCTGCTCCTCTTAGCATGATAAAGAAGATTCAAAGAGAGTGAGATGCCAGCTCCTTTCATTCAGTCAGTAGCTTCAAACATTTCTGGAATATGAATAACATGATGTTTTTCAATGGCAAAAATCAATGAATATTGTAAATGCACAAACAGTAATTTCTCCGCATTGCAAGGTGCAATTCTGAAATTTTTTGCTTTTTCCTGCTCCTCTTAGCATGATAAAGAAGATTCAAAGAGAGTGAGATGCCAGCTCCTTTCATTCAGTCAGTAGCTTCAATCATTTCTGGACGTTTTTCAATGGCAAAAATCAATGAATATTGTAAATGCACAAACAGTAATTTCTCCGCATTGCAAGGTGCAATTCTGAAATTTTTTGCTTTTTCCTGCTCCTCTTAGCATGATAAAGAAGATTCAAAGAGAATGAGATGCCAGCTCCTTTCATTCAGTCAGTAGCTTCAATCATTTCTGGACGTTTTTCAACGGCAAAAATCAATGAATATTGTAAATGCACAAACAGTAATTTCTCCGCATTGCAAGGTGCAATTCTGAAATTTTTTGCTTTTTCCTGCTCCTCTTAGCATGATAAAGAAGATTCAAAGAGAGTGAGATGCCAGCTCCTTTCATTCAGTCAGTAGCTTCAATCATTTCTGGACGTTTTTCAATAGCAAAAATCAATGAATATTGTAAATGCACAAACAGTAATTTCTCCGCATTGCAAGGTGCAATTCTGAAATTTTTTGCTTTTTCCTGCTCCTCTTAGCATGATAAAGAAGATTCAAAGAGAGTGAGATGCCAGCTCCTTTCATTCAGTCAGTAGCTTTAATCATTTCTGGACGTTTTTCAATGGCAAAAATCAATGAATATTGTAAATGCACAAACAGTAATTTCTCCGCATTGCAAGGTGCAATTCTGAAATTTTTTGCTTTTTCCTGCTCCTCTTAGCATGATAAAGAAGACTCAAAGAGAGTGAGATGCCAGCTCCTTTCATTCAGTCAGTAGCTTCAATCATTTCTGGACGTTTTTCAATGGCAAAAATCAATGAATATTGTAAATGCACAAGCAGTAATTTCTCCGCATTGCAAGGTGCAATTCTGAAATTTTTTGTTTTTCCTGCTCCTCTTAGCATGATAAAGAAGATTCAAAGAGAGTGAGATGCCAGCTCCTTTCATTCAGTCAGTAGCTTCAATCATTTCTGGACGTTTTTCAATGGCAAAAATCAATGAATATTGTAAATGCACAAACAGTAATTTCTCCGCATTGCAAGGTGCAATTCTGAAATTTTTTGCTTTTTCCTGCTCCTCTTAGCATGATAAAGAAGATTCAAAGAGAGTGAGATGCCAGCTCCTTTCATTCAGTCAGTAGCTTCAATCATTTCTGGTATATGAATAACATGATGTTTTTCAATGGCAAAAATAAATGAATATTGTAAATGCACAAACAGTAATTTCTCCGCATTGCAAGGTGCAATTCTGAAATTTTTTGCTTTTTCCTGCTCCTCTTAGCATGATAAAGAAGATTCAAAGAGAGTGAGATGCCAGCTCCTTTCATTCAGTCAGTAGCTTCAATCATTTCTGGTATATGAATAACATGATGTTTTTCAATGGCAAAAATCAATGAATATTGTAAATGCACAAACAGTAATTTCTCCGCATTGCAAGGTGCAATTCTGAAATTTTTTGCCTTTTCCTGCTCCTCTTAGCATGATAAAGAAGATTCAAAGAGAGTGAGATGCCAGCTCCTTTCATTCAGTCAGTAGCTTCAATCATTTCTGGATGTTTTTCAATGGCAAAAATCAATGAATATTGTAAATGCACAAACAGTAATTTCTCCGCATTGCAAGGTGCAATTCTGAAATTTTTTGCTTTTTCCTGCTCCTCTTAGCATGATAAAGAAGATTCAAAGAGAGTGAGATGCCAGCTCCTTTCATTCAGTCAGTAGCTTCAATCATTTCTGGACGTTTTTCAATGGCAAAAATCAATGAATATTGTAAATGCACAAACAGTAATTTCTCGCATTGCAAGGTGCAATTCTGAAATTTTTTGCTTTTTTCTGCTCCTCTTAGCATGATAAAGAAGATTCAAAGAGAGTGAGATGCCAGCTCCTTTCATTCAGTCAGTAGCTTCAATCATTTCTGGTATATGAATAACATGATGTTTTTCAATGGCAAAAATCAATGAATATTGTAAATGCACAAACAGTAATTTCTCCGCATTGCAAGGTGCAATTCTGAAATTTTTTGCTTTTTCCTGCTCCTCTTAGCATGATAAAGAAGATTCAAAGAGAGTGAGATGCCAGCTCCTTTCATTCAGTCAGTAGCTTCAATCATTTCTGGACGTTTTTCAATGGCAAAAATCAATGAATATTGTAAATGCACAAACAGTAATTTCTCCGCATTGCAAGGTGCAATTCTGAAATTTTTTGCTTTTTCCTGCTCCTCTTAGCATGATAAAGAAGATTCAAAGAGAGTGAGATGCCAGCTCCTTTCATTCAGTCAGTAGCTTCAATCATTTCTGGTATATGAATAACATGATGTTTTTCAATGGCAAAAATCAATGAATATTGTAAATGCACAAACAGTAATTTCTCCGCATTGCAAGGTGCAATTCTGAAATTTTTTGCTTTTTCCTGCTCCTCTTAGCATGATAAAGAAGATTCAAAGAGAGTGAGATGCCAGCTCCTTTAATTCAGTCAGTAGCTTCAATCATTTCTGGACGTTTTTCAATGGCAAAAATCAATGAATATTGTAAATGCACAAACAGTAATTTCTCCGCATTGCAAGGTGCAATTCTGAAATTTTTTGCTTTTTCCTGCTCCTCTTAGCATGATAAAGAAGATTCAAAGAGAGTGAGATGCCAGCTCCTTTCATTCAGTCAGTAGCTTCAAACATTTCTGGAATATGAATAACATGATGTTTTTCAATGGCAAAAATCAATGAATATTGTAAATGCACAAACAGTAATTTCTCCGCATTGCAAGGTGCAATTCTGAAATTTTTTGCTTTTTCCTGCTCCTCTTAGCATGATAAAGAAGATTCAAAGAGAGTGAGATGCCAGCTCCTTTCATTCAGTCGGTAGCTTCAATCATTTCTGGATGTTTTTCAATGGCAAAAATCAATGAATATTGTAAATGCACAAACAGTAATTTCTCCGCATTGCAAGGTGCAATTCTGAAATTTTTTGCTTTTTCCTGCTCCTCTTAGCATGATAAAGAAGATTCAAAGAGAGTGAGATGCCAGCTCCTTTCATTCAGTCAGTAGCTTCAATCATTTCTGGACGTTTTTCAATGGCAAAAATCAATGAATATTGTAAATGCACAAACAGTAATTTCTCCGCATTGCAAGGTGCAATTCTGAAATTTTTTGCTTTTTTCTGCTCCTCTTAGCATGATAAAGAAGATTCAAAGAGAGTGAGATGCCAGCTCCTTTCATTCAGTCAGTAGCTTCAATCATTTCTGGTATATGAATAACATGATGTTTTTCAATGGCAAAAATCAATGAATATTGTAAATGCACAAACAGTAATTTCTCCGCATTGCAAGGTGCAATTCTGAATTTTTTTGCTTTTTCCTGCTCCTCTTAGCATGATAAAGAAGATTCAAAGAGAGTGAGATGCCAGCTCCTTTAATTCAGTCAGTAGCTTCAATCATTTGTGGACGTTTTTCAATGGCAAAAATCAATGAATATTGTAAATGCACAAACAGTAATTTCTCCGCATTGCAAGGTGCAATTCTGAAATTTTTTGCTTTTTCCTGCTCCTCTTAGCATGATAAAGAAGATTCAAAGAGAGTGAGATGCCAGCTCCTTTCATTCAGTCAGTAGCTTCAAACATT
This sequence comes from Phyllobates terribilis, assembly GCF_046119375.1. NCBI lineage: Eukaryota > Metazoa > Chordata > Amphibia > Anura > Dendrobatidae > Phyllobates > Phyllobates terribilis. The sequence continues at coordinate 17,299 of NW_027366111.1, forward strand.
TCTGGAATATGAATAACATGATGTTTTTCAATGGCAAAAATCAATGAATATTGTAAATGCACAAACAGTAATTTCTCCGCATTGCAAGGTGCAATTCTGAAATTTTTTGCTTTTTCCTGCTCCTCTTAGCATGATAAAGAAGATTCAAAGAGAGTGAGATGCCAGCTCCTTTCATTCAGTCAGTAGCTTCAATCATTTCTGGACGTTTTTCAATGGCAAAAATCAATGAATATTGTAAATGCACAAACAGTAATTTCTCCGCATTGCAAGGTGCAATTCTGAAATTTTTTGCTTTTTCCTGCTCCTCTTAGCATGATAAAGAAGATTCAAAGAGAATGAGATGCCAGCTCCTTTCATTCAGTCAGTAGCTTCAATCATTTCTGGACGTTTTTCAACGGCAAAAATCAATGAATATTGTAAATGCACAAACAGTAATTTCTCCGCATTGCAAGGTGCAATTCTGAAATTTTTTGCTTTTTCCTGCTCCTCTTAGCATGATAAAGAAGATTCAAAGAGAGTGAGATGCCAGCTCCTTTCATTCAGTCAGTAGCTTCAATCATTTCTGGACGTTTTTCAATAGCAAAAATCAATGAATATTGTAAATGCACAAACAGTAATTTCTCCGCATTGCAAGGTGCAATTCTGAAATTTTTTGCTTTTTCCTGCTCCTCTTAGCATGATAAAGAAGATTCAAAGAGAGTGAGATGCCAGCTCCTTTCATTCAGTCAGTAGCTTTAATCATTTCTGGACGTTTTTCAATGGCAAAAATCAATGAATATTGTAAATGCACAAACAGTAATTTCTCCGCATTGCAAGGTGCAATTCTGAAATTTTTTGCTTTTTCCTGCTCCTCTTAGCATGATAAAGAAGACTCAAAGAGAGTGAGATGCCAGCTCCTTTCATTCAGTCAGTAGCTTCAATCATTTCTGGACGTTTTTCAATGGCAAAAATCAATGAATATTGTAAATGCACAAGCAGTAATTTCTCCGCATTGCAAGGTGCAATTCTGAAATTTTTTGCTTTTTCCTGCTCCTCTTAGCATGATAAAGAAGATTCAAAGAGAGTGAGATGCCAGCTCCTTTCATTCAGTCAGTAGCTTCAATCATTTCTGGACGTTTTTCAATGGCAAAAATCAATGAATATTGTAAATGCACAAACAGTAATTTCTCCGCATTGCAAGGTGCAATTCTGAAATGTTTTGCTTTTTCCTGCTCCTCTTAGCATGAAAAAGAAGATTCAAAGAGCGTGAGATGCCAGCTCCTTTCATTCAGTCAGTAGCTTCAATCATTTCTGGTATATGAATAACATGATGTTTTTCAATGGTAAAAATCAATGAATATTGTAAATGCACAAACAGTAATTTCTCCGCATTGCAAGGTGCACTTCTGAATTTTTTTGCTTTTTCCTGCTCCTCTTAGCATGATAAAGAAGATTCAAAGAGAGTGAGATGCCAGCTCCTTTCATTCAGTCAGTAGCTTCAATCATTTCTGGACGTTTTTCAATGGCAAAAATCAATGAATATTGTAAATGCACAAACAGTAATTTCTCCGCATTGCAAGGTGCAATTCTGAAATTTTTTGCTTTTTCCTGCTCCTCTTAGCATGATAAAGAAGATTCAAAGAGAGTGAGATGCCAGCTCCTTTCAGTCAGTAGCTTCAATCATTTCTGGACATTTTTCAATGGCAAAAATCAATGAATATTGTAAATGCACAAACAGTAATTTCTCCGCATTGCAAGGTGCAATTCTGAAATTTTTTGCTTTTTCCTGCTCCTCTTAGCATGATAAAGAAGATTCAAATAGAGTGAGATGCCAGCTCCTTTCATTCAGTCAGTAGCTTCAAACATTTCTGGTATATGAATAACATGATGTTTTTCAATGGCAAAAATCAATGAATATTGTAGATGCACAAACAGTAATTTCTCCGCATTGCAAGGTGCAATTCTGAAATTTTTTGCTTTTTCCTGCTCCTCTTAGCATGATAAAGAAGATTCAAAGAGACTGAGATGCCAGCTCCTTTCATTCAGTCAGTAGCTTCAATCATTTCTGGACGTTTTTCAATGGCAAAAATCAATGAATATTGTAAATGCACAAACAGTAATTTCTCCGCATTGCAAGGTGCAATTCTGAAATTTTTTGCTTTTTCCTGCTCCTCTTAGCATGATAAAGAAGATTCAAAGAGAGTGAGATGCCAGCTCCTTTCATTCAGTCAGTAGCTTCAAACATTTCTGGTATATGAATAACATGATGTTTTTCAATGGCAAAAATCAATGAATATTGTAAATGCACAAACAGTAATTTCTTCGCATTGCAAGGTGCAATTCTGAAATTTTTTGCTTTTTCCTGCTCCTCTTAGCATGATAAAGAAGATTCAAAGAGAGTGAGATGCCAGCTCCTTTCATTCAGTCAGTAGCTTCAAACATTTCTGGTATATGAATAACATGATGTTTTTCAATGGCAAAAATCAATGAATATTGTAAATGCACAAACAGTAATTTCTCCGCATTGCAAGGTGCAATTCTGAAATTTTTTGCTTTTTCCTGCTCCTCTTAGCATGATAAAGAAGATTCAAAGAGAGTGAGATGCCAGCTCCTTTCATTCAGTCAGTAGCTTCAATCATTTCTGGACGTTTTTCAATGGCAAAAATCAATGAATATTGTAAATGCACAAACAGTAATTTCTCCGCATTGCAAGGTGCAATTCTGAAATTTTTTGCTTTTTCCTGCTCCTCTTAGCATGATAAAGAAGATTCAAAGAGAGTGAGATGCCAGCTCCTTTCATTCAGTCAGTAGCTTCAATCATTTCTGGACGTTTTTCAATGGCAAAAATCAATGAATATTGTAAATGCACAAACAGTAATTTCTCCGCATTGCAAGGTGCAATTCTGAAATTTTTTGCTTTTTCCTGCTCCTCTTAGTATGATAAAGAAGATTCAAAGAGAGTGAGATGCCAGCTCCTTTCATTCAGTCAGTAGCTTCAAACATTTCTGGTATATGAATAACATGATGTTTTTCAATGGCAAAAATCAATGAATATTGTAAATGCACAAACAGTAATTTCTCCGCATTGCAAGGTGCAATTCTGAAATTTTTTGCTTTTTCCTGCTCCTCTTAGCATGATAAAGAAGATTCAAAGAGAGTGAGATGCCAGCTCCTTTCATTCAGTCAGTAGCTTCAATCATTTCTGGTATATGAATAACATGATGTTTTCCAATGGCAAAAATTAATGAATATTGTAAATGCACAAACAGTAATTTCTCCGCATTGCAAGGTGCAATTCTGAAATTTTTTGCTTTTTCCTGCTCCTCTTAGCATGATAAAGAAGATTCAAAGAGAGTGAGATGCCAGCTCCTTTCATTCAGTCAGTAGCTTCAATCATTTCTGGACGTTTTTCAATGGCAAAAATCAATGAATATTGTAAATGCACAAACAGTAATTTCTCCGCATTGAAGGTGCAATTCTGAAATTTTTTGCTTTTTCCTGCTCCTCTTAGCATGATAAAGAAGATTCAAAGAGAGTGAGATGCCAGCTCCTTTCATTCAGTCAGTAGCTTCAAACATTTCTGGTATATGAATAACATGATGTTTTTCAATGGCAAAAATCAATGAATATTGTAAATGCACAAACAGTAATTTCTCCGCATTGCAAGGTGCAATTCTGAAATTTTTTGCTTTTTCCTGCTCCTCTTAGCATGATAAAGAAGATTCAAAGAGAGTGAGATGAGAGCTCCTTTCATTCAGTCAGTAGCTTCAATCATTTCTGGACGTTTTTCAATGGCAAAAATCAATGAATATTGTAAATGCACAAACAGTAATTTCTCCGCATTGCAAGGTGCAATTCTGAAATGTTTTGCTTTTTCCTGCTCCTCTTAGCATGATAAAGAAGATTCAAAGACAGTGAGATGCCAGCTCCTTTCATTCAGTCAGTAGCTTCAATCATTTCTGGACGTTTTTCAATGGCAAAAATCAATGAATATTGTAAATGCACAAACAGTAATTTCTCCGCATTGCAAGGTGCAATTCTGAAATTTTTTGCTTTTTCCTGCTCCTCTTAGCATGATAAAGAAGATTCAAAGAGAGTGATATGCCAGCTCCTTTCATTCAGTCAGTAGCTTCAATCATTTCTGGTATATGAATAACATGATGTTTTTCAATGGCAAAAATCAATGAATATTGTAAATGCACAAACAGTAATTTCTCCGCATTGCAAGGTGCAATTCTGAAATTTTTTGCTTTTTCCTGCTCCTCTTAGCATGATAAAGAAGATTCAAAGAGAGTGAGATGCCAGCTCCTTTCATTCAGTCAGTAGCTTCAATCATTTCTGGACGTTTTTCAATGGCAAAAATCAATGAATATTGTAAATGCACAAACAGTAATTTCTCCGCATTGCAAGGTGCAATTCTGAAATTTTTTGCTTTTTCCTGCTCCTCTTAGCATGGTAAAGAAGACTCAAAGAGAGTGAGATGCCAGCTCCTTTCATTCAGTCAGTAGCTTCAATCATTTCTGGACGTTTTTCAATGGCAAAAATCAATGAATATTGTAGATGCACAAACAGTAATTTCTCCGCATTGCAAGGTGCAATTCTGAAATTTTTTGCTTTTTCCTGCTCCTCTTAGCATGATAAAGAAGAATCAAAGAGACTGAGATGCCAGCTCCTTTCATTCAGTCAGTAGCTTCAATCATTTCTGGACGTTTTTCAATGGCAAAAATCAATGAATATTGTAAATGCACAAACAGTAATTTCTCCGCATTGCAAGGTGCAATTCTGAAATTTTTTGCTTTTTCCTGCTCCTCTTAGCATGATAAAGAAGATTCAAAGAGAGTGAGATGCCAGCTCCTTTCATTCAGTCAGTAGCTTCAATCATTTCTGGATGTTTTTCAATGGCAAAAATCAATGAATATTGTAAATGCACAAACAGTAATTTCTCCGCATTGCAAGGTGCAATTCTGAAATTTTTTGCTTTTTCCTGCTCCTCTTAGCATGATAAAGAAGATTCAAAGAGAGTGAGATGCCAGCTCCTTTCATTCAGTCAGTAGCTTCAATCATTTCTGGACGTTTTTCAATGGCAAAAATCAATGAATATTGTAAATGCACAAACAGTAATTTCTCCGCATTGCAAGGTGCAATTCTGAAATTTTTTGCTTTTTCCTGCTCCTCTTAGCATGATAAAGAAGATTCAAAGAGAGTGAGATGCCAGCTCCTTTCATTCAGTCAGTAGCATCAAACATTTCTGGTATATGAATAACATGATGTTTTTCAATGGCAAAAATCAATGAATATTGTAAATGCACAAACAGTAATTTCTTCGCATTGCAAGGTGCAATTCTGAAATTTTTTGCTTTTTCCTGCTCCTCTTAGCATGATAAAGAAGATTCAAAGAGAGTGAGATGCCAGCTCCTTTCATTCAGTCAGTAGCTTCAAACATTTCTGGTATATGAATAACATGATGTTTTTCAATGGCGGCAAAAATCAATGAATATTGTAAATGCACAAACAGTAATTTCTCCGCATTGCAAGGTGCAATTCTGAAATTTTTTGCTTTTTCCTGCTCCTCTTAGCATGATAAAGAAGATTCAAAGAGAGTGAGATGCCAGCTCCTTTCATTCAGTCAGTAGCTTCAATCATTTCTGGACGTTTTTCAATGGCAAAAATCAATGAATATTGTAAATGCACAAACAGTAATTTCTCCGCATTGCAAGGTGCAATTCTGAAATTTTTTGCTTTTTCCTGCTCCTCTTAGCATGATAAAGAAGATTCAAAGAGAGTGAGATGCCAGCTCTTTTCATTCAGTCAGTAGCTTCAATCATTTCTGGACGTTTTTCAATGGCAAAAATCAATGAATATTGTAAATGCACAAACAGTAATTTCTCCGCATTGCAAGGTGCAATTCTGAAATTTTTTGCTTTTTCCTGCTCCTCTTAGTATGATAAAGAAGATTCAAAGAGAGTGAGATGCCAGCTCCTTTCATTCAGTCAGTAGCTTCAAACATTTCTGGTATATGAATAACATGATGTTTTTCAATGGCAAAAATCAATGAATATTGTAAATGCACAAACAGTAATTTCTCCGCATTGCAAGGTGCAATTCTGAAATTTTTAGCTTTTTCCTGCTCCTCTTAGCATGATAAAGAAGATTCAAAGAGAGTGAGATGCCAGCTCCTTTCATTCAGTCAGTAGCTTCAATCATTTCTGGTATATGAATAACATGATGTTTTTCAATGGCAAAAATTAATGAATATTGTAAATGCACAAACAGTAATTTCTCCGCATTGCAAGGTGCAATTCTGAAATTTTTTGCTTTTTCCTGCTCCTCTTAGCATGATAAAGAAGATTCAAAGAGAGTGAGATGCCAGCTCCTTTCATTCAGTCAGTAGCTTCAATCATTTCTGGACGTTTTTCAATGGCAAAAATCAATGAATATTGTAAATGCACAAACAGTAATTTCTCCGCATTGAAGGTGCAATTCTGAAATTTTTTGCTTTTTCCTACTCCTCTTAGTATGATAAAGAAGATTCAAAGAGAGTGAGATGCCAGCTCCTTTCATTCAGTCAGTAGCTTCAAACATTTCTGGTATATGAATAACATGATGTTTTTCAATGGCAAAAATCAATGAATATTGTAAATGCACAAACAGTAATTTCTCCGCATTGCAAGGTGCAATTCTGAAATTTTTTGCTTTTTCCTGCTCCTCTTAGCATGATAAAGAAGATTCAAAGAGAGTGAGATGCCAGCTCCTTTCATTCAGTCAGTAGCTTCAATCATTTCTGGACGTTTTTCAATGGCAAAAATCAATGAATATTGTAAATGCACAAACAGTAATTTCTCCGCATTGCAAGGTGCAATTCTGAAATTTTTTGCTTTTTCCTGCTCCTCTTAGTATGATAAAGAAGATTCAAAGAGAGTGAGATGCCAGCTCCTTTCATTCAGTCAGTAGCTTCAAACATTTCTGGTATATGAATAACATGATGTTTTTCAATGGCAAAAATCAATGAATATTGTAAATGCACAAACAGTAATTTCTCCGCATTGCAAGGTGCAATTCTGAAATTTTTTGCTTTTTCCTGCTCCTCTTAGCATGATAAAGAAGATTCAAAGAGAGTGAGATGCCAGCTCCTTTCATTCAGTCAGTAGCTTCAATCATTTCTGGTATATGAATAACATGATGTTTTTCAATGGCAAAAATTAATGAATATTGTAAATGCACAAACAGTAATTTCTCCGCATTGCAAGGTGCAATTCTGAAATTTTTTGCTTTTTCCTGCTCCTCTTAGCATGATAAAGAAGATTCAAAGAGAGTGAGATGCCAGCTCCTTTCATTCAGTCAGTAGCTTCAAGCATTTCTGGACGTTTTTCAATGGCAAAAATCAATGAATATTGTAAATGCACAAACAGTAATTTCTCCGCATTGAAGGTGCAATTCTGAAATTTTTTGCTTTTTCCTGCTCCTCTTAGCATGATAAAGAAGATTCAAAGAGAGTGAGATGCCAGCTCCTTTCATTCAGTCAGTAGCTTCAAACATTTCTGGTATATGAATAACATGATGTTTTTCAATGGCAAAAATCAATGAATATTGTAAATGCACAAACAGTAATTTCTCCGCATTGCAAGGTGCAATTCTGAAATTTTTTGCTTTTTCCTGCTCCTCTTAGCATGATAAAGAAGATTCAAAGAGAGTGAGATGAGAGCTCCTTTCATTCAGTCAGTAGCTTCAATCATTTCTGGACGTTTTTCAATGGCAAAAATCAATGAATATTGTAAATGCACAAACAGTAATTTCTCCGCATTGCAAGGTGCAATTCTGAAATTTTTTGCTTTTTCCTGCTCCTCTTAGCATGATAAAGAAGATTCAAAGAGAGTTAGATGCCAGCTCCTTTCATTCAGTCAGTAGCTTCAATCATTTCTGGACGTTTTTCAATGGCAAAAATCAATGAATATTGTAAATGCACAAACAGTAATTTCTCCGCATTGCAAGGTGCAATTCTGAAATTTTTTGCTTTTTCCTGCTCCTCTTAGCATGATAAAGAAGATTCAAAGAGAGTGAGATGCCAGCTCCTTTCATTCAGTCAGTAGCTTCAATCATTTCTGGTATATGAATAACATGATGTTTTTCAATGGCAAAAATCAATGAATATTGTAAATGCACAAACAGTAATTTCTCCGCATTGCAAGGTGCAATTCTGAAATTTTTTGCTTTTTCCTGCTCCTCTTAGCATGATAAAGAAGATTCAAAGAGAGTGAGATGCCAGCTCCTTTCATTCAGTCAGTAGCTTCAATCATTTCTGGACGTTTTTCAATGGCAAAAATCAATGAATATTGTAAATGCACAAACAGTAATTTCTCCGCATTGCAAGGTGCAATTCTGAAATTTTTTGCTTTTTCCTGCTCCTCTTAGCATGGTAAAGAAGACTCAAAGAGAGTGAGATGCCAGCTCCTTTCATTCAGTCAGTAGCTTCAATCATTTCTGGACGTTTTTCAACGGCAAAAATCAATGAATATTGTAGATGCACAAACAGTAATTTCTCCGCATTGCAAGGTGCAATTCTGAAATTTTTTGCTTTTTCCTGCTCCTCTTAGCATGATAAAGAAGATTCAAAGAGACTGAGATGCCAGCTCCTTTCATTCAGTCAGTAGCTTCAATCATTTCTGGACGTTTTTCAATGGCAAAAATCAATGAATATTGTAAATGCACAAACAGTAATTTCTCCGCATTGCAAGGTGCAATTCTGAAATTTTTTGCTTTTTCCTGCTCCTCTTAGCATGATAAAGAAGATTCAAAGAGAGTGAGATGCCAGCTCCTTTCATTCAGTCAGTAGCTTCAATCATTTCTGGATGTTTTTCAATGGCAAAAATCAATGAATATTGTAAATGCACAAACAGTAATTTCTCCGCATTGCAAGGTGCAATTCTGAAATTTTTTGCTTTTTCCTGCTCCTCTTAGCATGATAAAGAAGATTCAAAGAGAGTGAGATGCCAGCTCCTTTCATTCAGTCAGTAGCATCAATCATTTCTGGACGTTTTTCAATGGCAAAAATCAATGAATATTGTAAATGCACAAACAGTAATTTCTCCGCATTGCAAGGTGCAATTCTGAAATTTTTTGCTTTTTCCTGCTCCTCTTAGCATGATAAAGAAGATTCAAAGAGAGTGAGATGCCAGCTCCTTTCATTCAGTCAGTAGCATCAAACATTTCTGGTATATGAATAACATGATGTTTTTCAATGGCAAAAATCAATGAATATTGTAAATGCACAAACAGTAATTTCTTCGCATTGCAAGGTGCAATTCTGAAATTTTTTGCTTTTTCCTGCTCCTCTTAGCATGATAAAGAAGATTCAAAGAGAGTGAGATGCCAGCTCCTTTCATTCAGTCAGTAGCTTCAAACATTTCTGGTATATGAATAACATGATGTTTTTCAATGGCGGCAAAAATCAATGAATATTGTAAATGCACAAACAGTAATTTCTCCGCATTGCAAGGTGCAATTCTGAAATTTTTTGCTTTTTCCTGCTCCTCTTAGCATGATAAAGAAGATTCAAAGAGAGTGAGATGCCAGCTCCTTTCATTCAGTCAGTAGCTTCAATCATTTCTGGACGTTTTTCAATGGCAAAAATCAATGAATATTGTAAATGCACAAACAGTAATTTCTCCGCATTGCAAGGTGCAATTCTGAAATTTTTTGCTTTTTCCTGCTCCTCTTAGCATGATAAAGAAGATTCAAAGAGAGTGAGATGCCAGCTCCTTTCATTCAGTCAGTAGCTTCAATCATTTCTGGACGTTTTTCAATGGCAAAAATCAATGAATATTGTAAATGCACAAACAGTAATTTCTCCGCATTGCAAGGTGCAATTCTGAAATTTTTTGCTTTTTCCTGCTCCTCTTAGTATGATAAAGAAGATTCAAAGAGAGTGAGATGCCAGCTCCTTTCATTCAGTCAGTAGCTTCAAACATTTCTGGTATATGAATAACATGATGTTTTTCAATGGCAAAAATCAATGAATATTGTAAATGCACAAACAGTAATTTCTCCGCATTGCAAGGTGCAATTCTGAAATTTTTTGCTTTTTCCTGCTCCTCTTAGCATGATAAAGAAGATTCAAAGAGAGTGAGATGCCAGCTCCTTTCATTCAGTCAGTAGCTTCAATCATTTCTGGTATATGAATAACATGTTTTTCAATGGCAAAAATTAATGAATATTGTAAATGCACAAACAGTAATTTCTCCGCATTGCAAGGTGCAATTCTGAAATTTTTTGCTTTTTCCTGCTCCTCTTAGCATGATAAAGAAGATTCAAAGAGAGTGAGATGCCAGCTCCTTTCATTCAGTCAGTAGCTTCAAACATTTCTGGTATATGAATAACATGATGTTTTTCAATGGCAAAAATCAATGAATATTGTAAATGCACAAACAGTAATTTCTCCGCATTGCAAGGTGCAATTCTGAAATTTTTTGCTTTTTCCTGCTCCTCTTAGCATGATAAAGATGATTCAAAGAGAGTGAGATGCCAGCTCCTTTCATTCAGTCAGTAGCTTCAATCATTTCTGGACGTTTTTCAATGGCAAAAATCAATGAATATTGTAAATGCACAAACAGTAATTTCTCCGCATTGCAAGGTGCAATTCTGAAATTTTTTGCTTTTTCCTGCTCCTCTTAGTATGATAAAGAAGATTCAAAGAGAGTGAGATGCCAGCTCCTTTCATTCAGTCAGTAGCTTCAAACATTTCTGGTATATGAATAACATGATGTTTTTCAATGGCAAAAATCAATGAATATTGTAAATGCACAAACAGTAATTTCTCCGCATTGCAAGGTGCAATTCTGAAATTTTTTGCTTTTTCCTGCTCCTCTTAGCATGATAAAGAAGATTCAAAGAGAGTGAGATGCCAGCTCCTTTCATTCAGTCAGTAGCTTCAATCATTTCTGGTATATGAATAACATGATGTTTTTCAATGGCAAAAATTAATGAATATTGTAAATGCACAAACAGTAATTTCTCCGCATTGCAAGGTGCAATTCTGAAATTTTTTGCTTTTTCCTGCTCCTCTTAGCATGATAAAGAAGATTCAAAGAGAGTGAGATGCCAGCTCCTTTCATTCAGTCAGTAGCTTCAAGCATTTCTGGACGTTTTTCAATGGCAAAAATCAATGAATATTGTAAATGCACAAACAGTAATTTCTCCGCATTGAAGGTGCAATTCTGAAATTTTTTGCTTTTTCCTGCTCCTCTTAGCATGATAAAGAAGATTCAAAGAGAGTGAGATGCCAGCTCCTTTCATTCAGTCAGTAGCTTCAAACATTTCTGGTATACGAATAACATGATGTTTTTCAATGGCAAAAATCAATGAATATTGTAAATGCACAAACAGTAATTTCTCCGCATTGCAAGGTGCAATTCTGAAATTTTTTGCTTTTTCCTGCTCCTCTTAGCATGATAAAGAAGATTCAAAGAGAGTGAGATGAGAGCTCCTTTCATTCAGTCAGTAGCTTCAATCATTTCTGGACGTTTTTCAATGGCAAAAATCAATGAATATTGTAAATGCACAAACAGTAATTTCTCCGCATTGCAAGGTGCAATTCTGAAATTTTTTGCTTTTTCCTGCTCCTCTTAGCATGATAAAGAAGATTCAAAGAGAGTGAGATGCCAGCTCCTTTCATTCAGTCAGTAGCTTCAATCATTTCTGGACGTTTTTCAATGGCAAAAATCAATGAATATTGTAAATGCACAAACAGTAATTTCTCCGCATTGCAAGGTGCAATTCTGAAATTTTTTGCTTTTTCCTGCTCCTCTTAGTATGATAAAGAAGATTCAAAGAGAGTGAGATGCCAGCTCCTTTCATTCAGTCAGTAGCTTCAAACATTTCTGGTATATGAATAACATGATGTTTTTCAATGGCAAAAATCAATGAATATTGTAAATGCACAAACAGTAATTTCTCCGCATTGCAAGGTGCAATTCTGAAATTTTTTGCTTTTTCCTGCTCCTCTTAGCATGATAAAGAAGATTCAAAGAGAGTGAGATGCCAGCTCCTTTCATTCAGTCAGTAGCTTCAATCATTTCTGGTATATGAATAACATGATGTTTTTCAATGGCAAAAATTAATGAATATTGTAAATGCACAAACAGTAATTTCTCCGCATTGCAAGGTGCAATTCTGAAATTTTTTGCTTTTTCCTGCTCCTCTTAGCATGATAAAGAAGATTCAAAGAGAGTGAGATGCCAGCTCCTTTCATTCAGTCAGTAGCTTCAAGCATTTCTGGACGTTTTTCAATGGCAAAAATCAATGAATATTGTAAATGCACAAACAGTAATTTCTCCGCATTGAAGGTGCAATTCTGAAATTTTTTGCTTTTTCCTGCTCCTCTTAGCATGATAAAGAAGATTCAAAGAGAGTGAGATGCCAGCTCCTTTCATTCAGTCAGTAGCTTCAAACATTTCTGGTATATGAATAACATGATGTTTTTCAATGGCAAAAATCAATGAATATTGTAAATGCACAAACAGTAATTTCTCCGCATTGCAAGGTGCAATTCTGAAATTTTTTGCTTTTTCCTGCTCCTCTTAGCATGATAAAGAAGATTCAAAGAGAGTGAGATGAGAGCTCCTTTCATTCAGTCAGTAGCTTCAATCATTTCTGGACGTTTTTCAATGGCAAAAATCAATGAATATTGTAAATGCACAAACAGTAATTTCTCCGCATTGCAAGGTGCAATTCTGAAATTTTTTGCTTTTTCCTGCTCCTCTTAGCATGATAAAGAAGATTCAAAGAGAGTTAGATGCCAGCTCCTTTCATTCAGTCAGTAGCTTCAATCATTTCTGGACGTTTTTCAATGGCAAAAATCAATGAATATTGTAAATGCACAAACAGTAATTTCTCCGCATTGCAAGGTGCAATTCTGAAATTTTTTGCTTTTTCCTGCTCCTCTTAGCATGATAAAGAAGATTCAAAGAGAGTGAGATGCCAGCTCCTTTCATTCAGTCAGTAGCTTCAATCATTTCTGGTATATGAATAACATGATGTTTTTCAATGGCAAAAATCAATGAATATTGTAAATGCACAAACAGTAATTTCTCCGCATTGCAAGGTGCAATTCTGAAATTTTTTGCTTTTTCCTGCTCCTCTTAGCATGATAAAGAAGATTCAAAGAGAGTGAGATGCCAGCTCCTTTCATTCAGTCAGTAGCTTCAATCATTTCTGGACGTTTTTCAATGGCAAAAATCAATGAATATTGTAAATGCACAAACAGTAATTTCTCCGCATTGCAAGGTGCAATTCTGAAATTTTTTGCTTTTTCCTGCTCCTCTTAGCATGGTAAAGAAGACTCAAAGAGAGTGAGATGCCAGCTCCTTTCATTCAGTCAGTAGCTTCAATCATTTCTGGACGTTTTTCAACGGCAAAAATCAATGAATATTGTAGATGCACAAACAGTAATTTCTCCGCATTGCAAGGTGCAATTCTGAAATTTTTTGCTTTTTCCTGCTCCTCTTAGCATGATAAAGAAGATTCAAAGAGACTGAGATGCCAGCTCCTTTCATTCAGTCAGTAGCTTCAATCATTTCTGGACGTTTTTCAATGGCAAAAATCAATGAATATTGTAAATGCACAAACAGTAATTTCTCCGCATTGCAAGGTGCAATTCTGAAATTTTTTGCTTTTTCCTGCTCCTCTTAGCATGATAAAGAAGATTCAAAGAGAGTGAGATGCCAGCTCCTTTCATTCAGTCAGTAGCTTCAATCATTTCTGGATGTTTTTCAATGGCAAAAATCAATGAATATTGTAAATGCACAAACAGTAATTTCTCCGCATTGCAAGGTGCAATTCTGAAATTTTTTGCTTTTTCCTGCTCCTCTTAGCATGATAAAGAAGATTCAAAGAGAGTGAGATGCCAGCTCCTTTCATTCAGTCAGTAGCATCAATCATTTCTGGACGTTTTTCAATGGCAAAAATCAATGAATATTGTAAATGCACAAACAGTAATTTCTCCGCATTGCAAGGTGCAATTCTGAAATTTTTTGCTTTTTCCTGCTCCTCTTAGCATGATAAAGAAGATTCAAAGAGAGTGAGATGCCAGCTCCTTTCATTCAGTCAGTAGCATCAAACATTTCTGGTATATGAATAACATGATGTTTTTCAATGGCAAAAATCAATGAATATTGTAAATGCACAAACAGTAATTTCTTCGCATTGCAAGGTGCAATTCTGAAATTTTTTGCTTTTTCCTGCTCCTCTTAGCATGATAAAGAAGATTCAAAGAGAGTGAGATGCCAGCTCCTTTCATTCAGTCAGTAGCTTCAAACATTTCTGGTATATGAATAACATGATGTTTTTCAATGGCGGCAAAAATCAATGAATATTGTAAATGCACAAACAGTAATTTCTCCGCATTGCAAGGTGCAATTCTGAAATTTTTTGCTTTTTCCTGCTCCTCTTAGCATGATAAAGAAGATTCAAAGAGAGTGAGATGCCAGCTCCTTTCATTCAGTCAGTAGCTTCAATCATTTCTGGACGTTTTTCAATGGCAAAAATCAATGAATATTGTAAATGCACAAACAGTAATTTCTCCGCATTGCAAGGTGCAATTCTGAAATTTTTTGCTTTTTCCTGCTCCTCTTAGCATGATAAAGAAGATTCAAAGAGAGTGAGATGCCAGCTCCTTTCATTCAGTCAGTAGCTTCAATCATTTCTGGACGTTTTTCAATGGCAAAAATCAATGAATATTGTAAATGCACAAACAGTAATTTCTCCGCATTGCAAGGTGCAATTCTGAAATTTTTTGCTTTTTCCTGCTCCTCTTAGTATGATAAAGAAGATTCAAAGAGAGTGAGATGCCAGCTCCTTTCATTCAGTCAGTAGCTTCAAACATTTCTGGTATATGAATAACATGATGTTTTTCAATGGCAAAAATCAATGAATATTGTAAATGCACAAACAGTAATTTCTCCGCATTGCAAGGTGCAATTCTGAAATTTTTTGCTTTTTCCTGCTCCTCTTAGCATGATAAAGAAGATTCAAAGAGAGTGAGATGCCAGCTCCTTTCATTCAGTCAGTAGCTTCAATCATTTCTGGTATATGAATAACATGTTTTTCAATGGCAAAAATTAATGAATATTGTAAATGCACAAACAGTAATTTCTCCGCATTGCAAGGTGCAATTCTGAAATTTTTTGCTTTTTCCTGCTCCTCTTAGCATGATAAAGAAGATTCAAAGAGAGTGAGATGCCAGCTCCTTTCATTCAGTCAGTAGCTTCAAACATTTCTGGTATATGAATAACATGATGTTTTTCAATGGCAAAAATCAATGAATATTGTAAATGCACAAACAGTAATTTCTCCGCATTGCAAGGTGCAATTCTGAAATTTTTTGCTTTTTCCTGCTCCTCTTAGCATGATAAAGATGATTCAAAGAGAGTGAGATGCCAGCTCCTTTCATTCAGTCAGTAGCTTCAATCATTTCTGGACGTTTTTCAATGGCAAAAATCAATGAATATTGTAAATGCACAAACAGTAATTTCTCCGCATTGCAAGGTGCAATTCTGAAATTTTTTGCTTTTTCCTGCTCCTCTTAGTATGATAAAGAAGATTCAAAGAGAGTGAGATGCCAGCTCCTTTCATTCAGTCAGTAGCTTCAAACATTTCTGGTATATGAATAACATGATGTTTTTCAATGGCAAAAATCAATGAATATTGTAAATGCACAAACAGTAATTTCTCCGCATTGCAAGGTGCAATTCTGAAATTTTTTGCTTTTTCCTGCTCCTCTTAGCATGATAAAGAAGATTCAAAGAGAGTGAGATGCCAGCTCCTTTCATTCAGTCAGTAGCTTCAATCATTTCTGGTATATGAATAACATGATGTTTTTCAATGGCAAAAATTAATGAATATTGTAAATGCACAAACAGTAATTTCTCCGCATTGCAAGGTGCAATTCTGAAATTTTTTGCTTTTTCCTGCTCCTCTTAGCATGATAAAGAAGATTCAAAGAGAGTGAGATGCCAGCTCCTTTCATTCAGTCAGTAGCTTCAAGCATTTCTGGACGTTTTTCAATGGCAAAAATCAATGAATATTGTAAATGCACAAACAGTAATTTCTCCGCATTGAAGGTGCAATTCTGAAATTTTTTGCTTTTTCCTGCTCCTCTTAGCATGATAAAGAAGATTCAAAGAGAGTGAGATGCCAGCTCCTTTCATTCAGTCAGTAGCTTCAAACATTTCTGGTATATGAATAACATGATGTTTTTCAATGGCAAAAATCAATGAATATTGTAAATGCACAAACAGTAATTTCTCCGCATTGCAAGGTGCAATTCTGAAATTTTTTGCTTTTTCCTGCTCCTCTTAGCATGATAAAGAAGATTCAAAGAGAGTGAGATGAGAGCTCCTTTCATTCAGTCAGTAGCTTCAATCATTTCTGGACGTTTTTCAATGGCAAAAATCAATGAATATTGTAAATGCACAAACAGTAATTTCTCCGCATTGCAAGGTGCAATTCTGAAATTTTTTGCTTTTTCCTGCTCCTCTTAGCATGATAAAGAAGATTCAAAGAGAGTGAGATGCCAGCTCCTTTCATTCAGTCAGTAGCTTCAATCATTTCTGGACGTTTTTCAATGGCAAAAATCAATGAATATTGTAAATGCACAAACAGTAATTTCTCCGCATTGCAAGGTGCAATTCTGAAATTTTTTGCTTTTTCCTGCTCCTCTTAGCATGATAAAGAAGATTCAAAGAGAGTGAGATGCCAGCTCCTTTCATTCAGTCAGTAGCTTCAATCATTTCTGGTATATGAATAACATGATGTTTTTCAATGGCAAAAATCAATGAATATTGTAAATGCACAAACAGTAATTTCTCCGCATTGCAAGGTGCAATTCTGAAATTTTTTGCTTTTTCCTGCTCCTCTTAGCATGATAAAGAAGATTCAAAGAGAGTGAGATGCCAGCTCCTTTCATTCAGTCAGTAGCTTCAATCATTTCTGGACGTTTTTCAATGGCAAAAATCAATGAATATTGTAAATGCACAAACAGTAATTTCTCCGCATTGCAAGGTGCAATTCTGAAATTTTTTGCTTTTTCCTGCTCCTCTTAGCATGGTAAAGAAGACTCAAAGAGAGTGAGATGCCAGCTCCTTTCATTCAGTCAGTAGCTTCAATCATTTCTGGACGTTTTTCAACGGCAAAAATCAATGAATATTGTAGATGCACAAACAGTAATTTCTCCGCATTGCAAGGTGCAATTCTGAAATTTTTTGCTTTTTCCTGCTCCTCTTAGCATGATAAAGAAGATTCAAAGAGACTGAGATGCCAGCTCCTTTCATTCAGTCAGTAGCTTCAATCATTTCTGGACGTTTTTCAATGGCAAAAATCAATGAATATTGTAAATGCACAAACAGTAATTTCTCCGCATTGCAAGGTGCAATTCTGAAATTTTTTGCTTTTTCCTGCTCCTCTTAGCATGATAAAGAAGATTCAAAGAGAGTGAGATGCCAGCTCCTTTCATTCAGTCAGTAGCTTCAATCATTTCTGGTATATGAATAACATGTTTTTCAATGGCAAAAATTAATGAATATTGTAAATGCACAAACAGTAATTTCTCCGTATTGCAAGGTGCAATTCTGAAATTTTTTGCTTTTTCCTGCTCCTCTTAGCATGATAAAGAAGATTCAAAGAGAGTGAGATGCCAGCTCCTTTCATTCAGTCAGTAGCTTCAATCATTTCTGGACGTTTTTCAATGGCAAAAATCAATGAATATTGTAAATGCACAAACAGTAATTTCTCCGCATTGAATGTGCAATTCTGAAATTTTTTGCTTTTTCCTGCTCCTCTTAGTATGATAAAGAAGATTCAAAGAGAGTGAGATGCCAGCTCCTTTCATTCAGTCAGTAGCTTCAAACATTTCTGGTATATGAATAACATGATGTTTTTCAATGGCAAAAATCAATGAATATTGTAAATGCACAAACAGTAATTTCTCCGCATTGCAAGGTGCAATTCTGAAATTTTTTGCTTTTTCCTGCTCCTCTTAGCATGATAAAGAAGATTCAAAGAGAGTGAGATGCCAGCTCCTTTCATTCAGTCAGTAGCTTCAATCATTTCTGGACGTTTTTCAATGGCAAAAATCAATGAATATTGTAAATGCACAAACAGTAATTTCTCCGCATTGCAAGGTGCAATTCTGAAATTTTTTGCTTTTTCCTGCTCCTCTTAGTATGATAAAGAAGATTCAAAGAGAGTGAGATGCCAGCTCCTTTCATTCAGTCAGTAGCTTCAAACATTTCTGGTATATGAATAACATGATGTTTTTCAATGGCAAAAATCAATGAATATTGTAAATGCACAAACAGTAATTTCTCCGCATTGCAAGGTGCAATTCTGAAATTTTTTGCTTTTTCCTGCTCCTCTTAGCATGATAAAGAAGATTCAAAGAGAGTGAGATGCCAGCTCCTTTCATTCAGTCAGTAGCTTCAATCATTTCTGGTATATGAATAACATGTTTTTCAATGGCAAAAATTAATGAATATTGTAAATGCACAAACAGTAATTTCTCCGCATTGCAAGGTGCAATTCTGAAATTTTTTGCTTTTTCCTGCTCCTCTTAGCATGATAAAGAAGATTCAAAGAGAGTGAGATGCCAGCTCCTTTCATTCAGTCAGTAGCTTCAAACATTTCTGGTATATGAATAACATGATGTTTTTCAATGGCAAAAATCAATGAATATTGTAAATGCACAAACAGTAATTTCTCCGCATTGCAAGGTGCAATTCTGAAATTTTTTGCTTTTTCCTGCTCCTCTTAGCATGATAAAGATGATTCAAAGAGAGTGAGATGCCAGCTCCTTTCATTCAGTCAGTAGCTTCAATCATTTCTGGACGTTTTTCAATGGCAAAAATCAATGAATATTGTAAATGCACAAACAGTAATTTCTCCGCATTGCAAGGTGCAATTCTGAAATTTTTTGCTTTTTCCTGCTCCTCTTAGTATGATAAAGAAGATTCAAAGAGAGTGAGATGCCAGCTCCTTTCATTCAGTCAGTAGCTTCAAACATTTCTGGTATATGAATAACATGATGTTTTTCAATGGCAAAAATCAATGAATATTGTAAATGCACAAACAGTAATTTCTCCGCATTGCAAGGTGCAATTCTGAAATTTTTTGCTTTTTCCTGCTCCTCTTAGCATGATAAAGAAGATTCAAAGAGAGTGAGATGCCAGCTCCTTTCATTCAGTCAGTAGCTTCAATCATTTCTGGTATATGAATAACATGATGTTTTTCAATGGCAAAAATTAATGAATATTGTAAATGCACAAACAGTAATTTCTCCGCATTGCAAGGTGCAATTCTGAAATTTTTTGCTTTTTCCTGCTCCTCTTAGCATGATAAAGAAGATTCAAAGAGAGTGAGATGCCAGCTCCTTTCATTCAGTCAGTAGCTTCAAGCATTTCTGGACGTTTTTCAATGGCAAAAATCAATGAATATTGTAAATGCACAAACAGTAATTTCTCCGCATTGAAGGTGCAATTCTGAAATTTTTTGCTTTTTCCTGCTCCTCTTAGCATGATAAAGAAGATTCAAAGAGAGTGAGATGCCAGCTCCTTTCATTCAGTCAGTAGCTTCAAACATTTCTGGTATATGAATAACATGATGTTTTTCAATGGCAAAAATCAATGAATATTGTAAATGCACAAACAGTAATTTCTCCGCATTGCAAGGTGCAATTCTGAAATTTTTTGCTTTTTCCTGCTCCTCTTAGCATGATAAAGAAGATTCAAAGAGAGTGAGATGAGAGCTCCTTTCATTCAGTCAGTAGCTTCAATCATTTCTGGACGTTTTTCAATGGCAAAAATCAATGAATATTGTAAATGCACAAACAGTAATTTCTCCGCATTGCAAGGTGCAATTCTGAAATTTTTTGCTTTTTCCTGCTCCTCTTAGCATGATAAAGAAGATTCAAAGAGAGTGAGATGCCAGCTCCTTTCATTCAGTCAGTAGCTTCAATCATTTCTGGACGTTTTTCAATGGCAAAAATCAATGAATATTGTAAATGCACAAACAGTAATTTCTCCGCATTGCAAGGTGCAATTCTGAAATTTTTTGCTTTTTCCTGCTCCTCTTAGCATGATAAAGAAGATTCAAAGAGAGTGAGATGCCAGCTCCTTTCATTCAGTCAGTAGCTTCAATCATTTCTGGTATATGAATAACATGATGTTTTTCAATGGCAAAAATCAATGAATATTGTAAATGCACAAACAGTAATTTCTCCGCATTGCAAGGTGCAATTCTGAAATTTTTTGCTTTTTCCTGCTCCTCTTAGCATGATAAAGAAGATTCAAAGAGAGTGAGATGCCAGCTCCTTTCATTCAGTCAGTAGCTTCAATCATTTCTGGACGTTTTTCAATGGCAAAAATCAATGAATATTGTAAATGCACAAACAGTAATTTCTCCGCATTGCAAGGTGCAATTCTGAAATTTTTTGCTTTTTCCTGCTCCTCTTAGCATGGTAAAGAAGACTCAAAGAGAGTGAGATGCCAGCTCCTTTCATTCAGTCAGTAGCTTCAATCATTTCTGGACGTTTTTCAACGGCAAAAATCAATGAATATTGTAGATGCACAAACAGTAATTTCTCCGCATTGCAAGGTGCAATTCTGAAATTTTTTGCTTTTTCCTGCTCCTCTTAGCATGATAAAGAAGATTCAAAGAGACTGAGATGCCAGCTCCTTTCATTCAGTCAGTAGCTTCAATCATTTCTGGACGTTTTTCAATGGCAAAAATCAATGAATATTGTAAATGCACAAACAGTAATTTCTCCGCATTGCAAGGTGCAATTCTGAAATTTTTTGCTTTTTCCTGCTCCTCTTAGCATGATAAAGAAGATTCAAAGAGAGTGAGATGCCAGCTCCTTTCATTCAGTCAGTAGCTTCAATCATTTCTGGTATATGAATAACATGTTTTTCAATGGCAAAAATTAATGAATATTGTAAATGCACAAACAGTAATTTCTCCGTATTGCAAGGTGCAATTCTGAAATTTTTTGCTTTTTCCTGCTCCTCTTAGCATGATAAAGAAGATTCAAAGAGAGTGAGATGAGAGCTCCTTTCATTCAGTCAGTAGCTTCAATCATTTCTGGACGTTTTTCAATGGCAAAAATCAATGAATATTGTAAATGCACAAACAGTAATTTCTCCGCATTGCAAGGTGCAATTCTGAAATTTTTTGCTTTTTCCTGCTCCTCTTAGCATGATAAAGAAGATTCAAAGAGAGTGAGATGCCAGCTCCTTTCATTCAGTCAGTAGCTTCAATCATTTCTGGACGTTTTTCAATGGCAAAAATCAATGAATATTGTAAATGCACAAACAGTAATTTCTCCGCATTGCAAGGTGCAATTCTGAAATTTTTTGCTTTTTCCTGCTCCTCTTAGCATGATAAAGAAGATTCAAAGAGAGTGAGATGCCAGCTCCTTTCATTCAGTCAGTAGCTTCAATCATTTCTGGTATATGAATAACATGATGTTTTTCAATGGCAAAAATCAATGAATATTGTAAATGCACAAACAGTAATTTCTCCGCATTGCAAGGTGCAATTCTGAAATTTTTTGCTTTTTCCTGCTCCTCTTAGCATGATAAAGAAGATTCAAAGAGAGTGAGATGCCAGCTCCTTTCATTCAGTCAGTAGCTTCAATCATTTCTGGACGTTTTTCAATGGCAAAAATCAATGAATATTGTAAATGCACAAACAGTAATTTCTCCGCATTGCAAGGTGCAATTCTGAAATTTTTTGCTTTTTCCTGCTCCTCTTAGCATGGTAAAGAAGACTCAAAGAGAGTGAGATGCCAGCTCCTTTCATTCAGTCAGTAGCTTCAATCATTTCTGGACGTTTTTCAACGGCAAAAATCAATGAATATTGTAGATGCACAAACAGTAATTTCTCCGCATTGCAAGGTGCAATTCTGAAATTTTTTGCTTTTTCCTGCTCCTCTTAGCATGATAAAGAAGATTCAAAGAGACTGAGATGCCAGCTCCTTTCATTCAGTCAGTAGCTTCAATCATTTCTGGACGTTTTTCAATGGCAAAAATCAATGAATATTGTAAATGCACAAACAGTAATTTCTCCGCATTGCAAGGTGCAATTCTGAAATTTTTTGCTTTTTCCTGCTCCTCTTAGCATGATAAAGAAGATTCAAAGAGAGTGAGATGCCAGCTCCTTTCATTCAGTCAGTAGCTTCAATCATTTCTGGTATATGAATAACATGTTTTTCAATGGCAAAAATTAATGAATATTGTAAATGCACAAACAGTAATTTCTCTGTATTGCAAGGTGCAATTCTGAAATTTTTTGCTTTTTCCTGCTCCTCTTAGCATGATAAAGAAGATTCAAAGAGAGTGAGATGCCAGCTCCTTTCATTCAGTCAGTAGCTTCAATCATTTCTGGACGTTTTTCAATGGCAAAAATCAATGAATATTGTAAATGCACAAACAGTAATTTCTCCGCATTGAAGGTGCAATTCTGAAATTTTTTGCTTTTTCCTGCTCCTCTTAGTATGATAAAGAAGATTCAAAGAGAGTGAGATGCCAGCTCCTTTCATTCAGTCAGTAGCTTCAAACATTTCTGGTATATGAATAACATGATGTTTTTCAATGGCAAAAATCAATGAATATTGTAAATGCACAAACAGTAATTTCTCCGCATTGCAAGGTGCAATTCTGAAATTTTTTGCTTTTTCCTGCTCCTCTTAGCATGATAAAGAAGATTCAAAGAGAGTGAGATGCCAGCTCCTTTCATTCAGTCAGTAGCTTCAATCATTTCTGGACGTTTTTCAATGGCAAAAATCAATGAATATTGTAAATGCACAAACAGTAATTTCTCCGCATTGCAAGGTGCAATTCTGAAATTTTTTGCTTTTTCCTGCTCCTCTTAGTATGATAAAGAAGATTCAAAGAGAGTGAGATGCCAGCTCCTTTCATTCAGTCAGTAGCTTCAAACATTTCTGGTATATGAATAACATGATGTTTTTCAATGGCAAAAATCAATGAATATTGTAAATGCACAAACAGTAATTTCTCCGCATTGCAAGGTGCAATTCTGAAATTTTTTGCTTTTTCCTGCTCCTCTTAGCATGATAAAGAAGATTCAAAGAGAGTGAGATGCCAGCTCCTTTCATTCAGTCAGTAGCTTCAATCATTTCTGGTATATGAATAACATGATGTTTTTCAATGGCAAAAATTAATGAATATTGTAAATGCACAAACAGTAATTTCTCCGCATTGCAAGGTGCAATTCTGAAATTTTTTGCTTTTTCCTGCTCCTCTTAGCATGATAAAGAAGATTCAAAGAGAGTGAGATGCCAGCTCCTTTCATTCAGTCAGTAGCTTCAAGCATTTCTGGACGTTTTTCAATGGCAAAAATCAATGAATATTGTAAATGCACAAACAGTAATTTCTCCGCATTGAAGGTGCAATTCTGAAATTTTTTGCTTTTTCCTGCTCCTCTTAGCATGATAAAGAAGATTCAAAGAGAGTGAGATGCCAGCTCCTTTCATTCAGTCAGTAGCTTCAAACATTTCTGGTATATGAATAACATGATGTTTTTCAATGGCAAAAATCAATGAATATTGTAAATGCACAAACAGTAATTTCTCCGCATTGCAAGGTGCAATTCTGAAATTTTTTGCTTTTTCCTGCTCCTCTTAGCATGATAAAGAAGATTCAAAGAGAGTGAGATGAGAGCTCCTTTCATTCAGTCAGTAGCTTCAATCATTTCTGGACGTTTTTCAATGGCAAAAATCAATGAATATTGTAAATGCACAAACAGTAATTTCTCCGCATTGCAAGGTGCAATTCTGAAATTTTTTGCTTTTTCCTGCTCCTCTTAGCATGATAAAGAAGATTCAAAGAGAGTGAGATGCCAGCTCCTTTCATTCAGTCAGTAGCTTCAATCATTTCTGGACGTTTTTCAATGGCAAAAATCAATGAATATTGTAAATGCACAAACAGTAATTTCTCCGCATTGCAAGGTGCAATTCTGAAATTTTTTGCTTTTTCCTGCTCCTCTTAGCATGATAAAGAAGATTCAAAGAGAGTGAGATGCCAGCTCCTTTCATTCAGTCAGTAGCTTCAATCATTTCTGGTATATGAATAACATGATGTTTTTCAATGGCAAAAATCAATGAATATTGTAAATGCACAAACAGTAATTTCTCCGCATTGCAAGGTGCAATTCTGAAATTTTTTGCTTTTTCCTGCTCCTCTTAGCATGATAAAGAAGATTCAAAGAGAGTGAGATGCCAGCTCCTTTCATTCAGTCAGTAGCTTCAATCATTTCTGGACGTTTTTCAATGGCAAAAATCAATGAATATTGTAAATGCACAAACAGTAATTTCTCCGCATTGCAAGGTGCAATTCTGAAATTTTTTGCTTTTTCCTGCTCCTCTTAGCATGGTAAAGAAGACTCAAAGAGAGTGAGATGCCAGCTCCTTTCATTCAGTCAGTAGCTTCAATCATTTCTGGACGTTTTTCAACGGCAAAAATCAATGAATATTGTAGATGCACAAACAGTAATTTCTCCGCATTGCAAGGTGCAATTCTGAAATTTTTTGCTTTTTCCTGCTCCTCTTAGCATGATAAAGAAGATTCAAAGAGACTGAGATGCCAGCTCCTTTCATTCAGTCAGTAGCTTCAATCATTTCTGGACGTTTTTCAATGGCAAAAATCAATGAATATTGTAAATGCACAAACAGTAATTTCTCCGCATTGCAAGGTGCAATTCTGAAATTTTTGGCTTTTTCCTGCTCCTCTTAGCATGATAAAGAAGATTCAAAGAGAGTGAGATGCCAGCTCCTTTCATTCAGTCAGTAGCTTCAATCATTTCTGGATGTTTTTCAATGGCAAAAATCAATGAATATTGTAAATGCACAAACAGTAATTTCTCCGCATTGCAAGGTGCAATTCTGAAATTTTTTGCTTTTTCCTGCTCCTCTTAGCATGATAAAGAAGATTCAAAGAGAGTGAGATGCCAGCTCCTTTCATTCAGTCAGTAGCTTCAATCATTTCTGGACGTTTTTCAATGGCAAAAATCAATGAATATTGTAAATGCACAAACAGTAATTTCTCCGCATTGCAAGGTGCAATTCTGAAATTTTTTGCTTTTTCCTGCTCCTCTTAGCATGATAAAGAAGATTCAAAGAGAGTGAGATGCCAGCTCCTTTCATTCAGTCAGTAGCATCAAACATTTCTGGTATATGAATAACATGATGTTTTTCAATGGCAAAAATCAATGAATATTGTAAATGCACAAACAGTAATTTCTTCGCATTGCAAGGTGCAATTCTGAAATTTTTTGCTTTTTCCTGCTCCTCTTAGCATGATAAAGAAGATTCAAAGAGAGTGAGATGCCAGCTCCTTTCATTCAGTCAGTAGCTTCAAACATTTCTGGTATATGAATAACATGATGTTTTTCAATGGCGGCAAAAATCAATGAATATTGTAAATGCACAAACAGTAATTTCTCCGCATTGCAAGGTGCAATTCTGAAATTTTTTGCTTTTTCCTGCTCCTCTTAGCATGATAAAGAAGATTCAAAGAGAGTGAGATGCCAGCTCCTTTCATTCAGTCAGTAGCTTCAATCATTTCTGGACGTTTTTCAATGGCAAAAATCAATGAATATTGTAAATGCACAAACAGTAATTTCTCCGCATTGCAAGGTGCAATTCTGAAATTTTTTGCTTTTTCCTGCTCCTCTTAGCATGATAAAGAAGATTCAAAGAGAGTGAGATGCCAGCTCCTTTCATTCAGTCAGTAGCTTCAATCATTTCTGGACGTTTTTCAATGGCAAAAATCAATGAATATTGTAAATGCACAAACAGTAATTTCTCCGCATTGCAAGGTGCAATTCTGAAATTTTTTGCTTTTTCCTGCTCCTCTTAGTATGATAAAGAAGATTCAAAGAGAGTGAGATGCCAGCTCCTTTCATTCAGTCAGTAGCTTCAAACATTCCTGGTATATGAATAACATGATGTTTTTCAATGGCAAAAATCAATGAATATTGTAAATGCACAAACAGTAATTTCTCCGCATTGCAAGGTGCAATTCTGAAATTTTTTGCTTTTTCCTGCTCCTCTTAGTATGATAAAGAAGATTCAAAGAGAGTGAGATGCCAGCTCCTTTCATTCAGTCAGTAGCTTCAAACATTTCTGGTATATGAATAACATGATGTTTTTCAATGGCAAAAATCAATGAATATTGTAAATGCACAAACAGTAATTTCTCCGCATTGCAAGGTGCAATTCTGAAATTTTTTGCTTTTTCCTGCTCCTCTTAGCATGATAAAGAAGATTCAAAGAGAGTGAGATGCCAGCTCCTTTCATTCAGTCAGTAGCTTCAATCATTTCTGGACGTTTTTCAATGGCAAAAATCAATGAATATTGTAAATGCACAAACAGTAATTTCTCCGCATTGCAAGGTGCAATTCTGAAATTTTTTGCTTTTTCCTGCTCCTCTTAGTATGATAAAGAAGATTCAAAGAGAGTGAGATGCCAGCTCCTTTCATTCAGTCAGTAGCTTCAAACATTTCTGGTATATGAATAACATGATGTTTTTCAATGGCAAAAATCAATGAATATTGTAAATGCACAAACAGTAATTTCTCCGCATTGCAAGGTGCAATTCTGAAATTTTTTGCTTTTTCCTGCTCCTCTTAGCATGATAAAGAAGATTCAAAGAGAGTGAGATGCCAGCTCCTTTCATTCAGTCAGTAGCTTCAATCATTTCTGGTATATGAATAACATGATGTTTTTCAATGGCAAAAATTAATGAATATTGTAAATGCACAAACAGTAATTTCTCCGCATTGCAAGGTGCAATTCTGAAATTTTTTGCTTTTTCCTGCTCCTCTTAGCATGATAAAGAAGATTCAAAGAGAGTGAGATGCCAGCTCCTTTCATTCAGTCAGTAGCTTCAAACATTTCTGGTATATGAATAACATGATGTTTTTCAATGGCAAAAATCAATGAATATTGTAAATGCACAAACAGTAATTTCTCCGCATTGCA
Organism: Phyllobates terribilis; assembly: GCF_046119375.1. Classification (NCBI taxonomy): domain Eukaryota; kingdom Metazoa; phylum Chordata; class Amphibia; order Anura; family Dendrobatidae; genus Phyllobates; species Phyllobates terribilis. The sequence continues at coordinate 44,321 of NW_027366111.1, forward strand.
AGGTGCAATTCTGAAATTTTTTGCTTTTTCCTGCTCCTCTTAGCATGATAAAGAAGATTCAAAGAGAGTGAGATGCCAGCTCCTTTCATTCAGTCAGTAGCTTCAATCATTTCTGGTATATGAATAACATGATGTTTTTCAATGGCAAAAATTAATGAATATTGTAAATGCACAAACAGTAATTTCTCCGCATTGCAAGGTGCAATTCTGAAATTTTTTGCTTTTTCCTGCTCCTCTTAGCATGATAAAGAAGATTCAAAGAGAGTGAGATGCCAGCTCCTTTCATTCAGTCAGTAGCTTCAATCATTTCTGGACGTTTTTCAATGGCAAAAATCAATGAATATTGTAAATGCACAAACAGTAATTTCTCCGCATTGAAGGTGCAATTCTGAAATTTTTTGCTTTTTCCTGCTCCTCTTAGCATGATAAAGAAGATTCAAAGAGAGTGAGATGCCAGCTCCTTTCATTCAGTCAGTAGCTTCAAACATTTCTGGTATATGAATAACATGATGTTTTTCAATGGCAAAAATCAATGAATATTGTAAATGCACAAACAGTAATTTCTCCGCATTGCAAGGTGCAATTCTGAAATTTTTTGCTTTTTCCTGCTCCTCTTAGCATGATAAAGAAGATTCAAAGAGAGTGAGATGAGAGCTCCTTTCATTCAGTCAGTAGCTTCAATCATTTCTGGACGTTTTTCAATGGCAAAAATCAATGAATATTGTAAATGCACAAACAGTAATTTCTCCGCATTGCAAGGTGCAATTCTGAAATTTTTTGCTTTTTCCTGCTCCTCTTAGCATGATAAAGAAGATTCAAAGAGAGTGAGATGCCAGCTCCTTTCATTCAGTCAGTAGCTTCAAACATTTCTGGTATATGAATAACATGATGTTTTTCAATGGCAAAAATCAATGAATATTGTAAATGCACAAACAGTAATTTCTCCGCATTGCAAGGTGCAATTCTGAAATTTTTTGATTTTTCCTGCTCCTCTTAGCATGATAAAGAAGATTCAAAGAGAGTGAGATGCCAGCTCCTTTCATTCAGTCAGTAGCTTCAATCATTTCTGGTATATGAATAACATGATGTTTTTCAATGGCAAAAATTAATGAATATTGTAAATGCACAAACAGTAATTTCTCCGCATTGCAAGGTGCAATTCTGAAATTTTTTGCTTTTTCCTGCTCCTCTTAGCATGATAAAGAAGATTCAAAGAGAGTGAGATGCCAGCTCCTTTCATTCAGTCAGTAGCTTCAATCATTTCTGGACGTTTTTCAATGGCAAAAATCAATGAATATTGTAAATGCACAAACAGTAATTTCTCCGCATTGAAGGTGCAATTCTGAAATTTTTTGCTTTTTCCTGCTCCTCTTAGCATGATAAAGAAGATTCAAAGAGAGTGAGATGCCAGCTCCTTTCATTCAGACAGTAGCTTCAAACATTTCTGGTATATGAATAACATGATGTTTTTCAATGGCAAAAATCAATGAATATTGTAAATGCACAAACAGTAATTTCTCCGCATTGCAAGGTGCAATTCTGAAATTTTTTGCTTTTTCCTGCTCCTCTTAGCATGATAAAGAAGATTCAAAGAGAGTGAGATGCCAGCTCCTTTCATTCAGTCAGTAGCTTCAATCATTTCTGGACGTTTTTCAATGGCAAAAATCAATGAATATTGTAAATGCACAAACAGTAATTTCTCCGCATTGCAAGGTGCAATTCTGAAATTTTTTGCTTTTTCCTGCTCCTCTTAGTATGATAAAGAAGATTCAAAGATAGTGAGATGCCAGCTCCTTTCATTCAGTCAGTAGCTTCAAACATTTCTGGTATATGAATAACATGATGTTTTTCAATGGCAAAAATCAATGAATATTGTAAATGCACAAACAGTAATTTCTCCGCATTGCAAGGTGCAATTCTGAAATTTTTTGCTTTTTCCTGCTCCTCTTAGCATGATAAAGAAGATTCAAAGAGAGTGAGATGCCAGCTCCTTTCATTCAGTCAGTAGCTTCAATCATTTCTGGTATATGAATAACATGATGTTTTTCAATGGCAAAAATTAATGAATATTGTAAATGCACAAACAGTAATTTCTCCGCATTGCAAGGTGCAATTCTGAAATTTTTTGCTTTTTCCTGCTCCTCTTAGCATGATAAAGAAGATTCAAAGAGAGTGAGATGCCAGCTCCTTTCATTCAGTCAGTAGCTTCAATCATTTCTGGACGTTTTTCAATGGCAAAAATCAATGAATATTGTAAATGCACAAACAGTAATTTCTCCGCATTGAAGGTGCAATTCTGAAATTTTTTGCTTTTTCCTGCTCCTCTTAGCATGATAAAGAAGATTCAAAGAGAGTGAGATGCCAGCTCCTTTCATTCAGTCAGTAGCTTCAAACATTTCTGGTATATGAATAACATGATGTTTTTCAATGGCAAAAATCAATGAATATTGTAAATGCACAAACAGTAATTTCTCCGCATTGCAAGGTGCAATTCTGAAATTTTTTGCTTTTTCCTGCTCCTCTTAGCATGATAAAGAAGATTCAAAGAGAGTGAGATGAGAGCTCCTTTCATTCAGTCAGTAGCTTCAATCATTTCTGGACGTTTTTCAATGGCAAAAATCAATGAATATTGTAAATGCACAAACAGTAATTTCTCCGCATTGCAAGGTGCAATTCTGAAATTTTTTGCTTTTTCCTGCTCCTCTTAGCATGATAAAGAAGATTCAAAGAGAGTGAGATGCCAGCTCCTTTCATTCAGTCAGTAGCTTCAAACATTTCTGGTATATGAATAACATGATGTTTTTCAATGGCAAAAATCAATGAATATTGTAAATGCACAAACAGTAATTTCTCCGCATTGCAAGGTGCAATTCTGAAATTTTTTGCTTTTTCCTGCTCCTCTTAGCATGATAAAGAAGATTCAAAGAGAGTGAGATGCCAGCTCCTTTCATTCAGTCAGTAGCTTCAATCATTTCTGGTATATGAATAACATGATGTTTTTCAATGGCAAAAATTAATGAATATTGTAAATGCACAAACAGTAATTTCTCCGCATTGCAAGGTGCAATTCTGAAATTTTTTGCTTTTTCCTGCTCCTCTTAGCATGATAAAGAAGATTCAAAGAGAGTGAGATGCCAGCTCCTTTCATTCAGTCAGTAGCTTCAATCATTTCTGGACGTTTTTCAATGGCAAAAATCAATGAATATTGTAAATGCACAAACAGTAATTTCTCCGCATTGAAGGTGCAATTCTGAAATTTTTTGCTTTTTCCTGCTCCTCTTAGCATGATAAAGAAGATTCAAAGAGAGTGAGATGCCAGCTCCTTTCATTCAGACAGTAGCTTCAAACATTTCTGGTATATGAATAACATGATGTTTTTCAATGGCAAAAATCAATGAATATTGTAAATGCACAAACAGTAATTTCTCCGCATTGCAAGGTGCAATTCTGAAATTTTTTGCTTTTTCCTGCTCCTCTTAGCATGATAAAGAAGATTCAAAGAGAGTGAGATGCCAGCTCCTTTCATTCAGTCAGTAGCTTCAATCATTTCTGGACGTTTTTCAATGGCAAAAATCAATGAATATTGTAAATGCACAAACAGTAATTTCTCCGCATTGCAAGGTGCAATTCTGAAATTTTTTGCTTTTTCCTGCTCCTCTTAGTATGATAAAGAAGATTCAAAGATAGTGAGATGCCAGCTCCTTTCATTCAGTCAGTAGCTTCAAACATTTCTGGTATATGAATAACATGATGTTTTTCAATGGCAAAAATCAATGAATATTGTAAATGCACAAACAGTAATTTCTCCGCATTGCAAGGTGCAATTCTGAAATTTTTTGCTTTTTCCTGCTCCTCTTAGCATGATAAAGAAGATTCAAAGAGAGTGAGATGCCAGCTCCTTTCATTCAGTCAGTAGCTTCAATCATTTCTGGTATATGAATAACATGATGTTTTTCAATGGCAAAAATTAATGAATATTGTAAATGCACAAACAGTAATTTCTCCGCATTGCAAGGTGCAATTCTGAAATTTTTTGCTTTTTCCTGCTCCTCTTAGCATGATAAAGAAGATTCAAAGAGAGTGAGATGCCAGCTCCTTTCATTCAGTCAGTAGCTTCAATCATTTCTGGACGTTTTTCAATGGCAAAAATCAATGAATATTGTAAATGCACAAACAGTAATTTCTCCGCATTGAAGGTGCAATTCTGAAATTTTTTGCTTTTTCCTGCTCCTCTTAGCATGATAAAGAAGATTCAAAGAGAGTGAGATGCCAGCTCCTTTCATTCAGTCAGTAGCTTCAAACATTTCTGGTATATGAATAACATGATGTTTTTCAATGGCAAAAATCAATGAATATTGTAAATGCACAAACAGTAATTTCTCCGCATTGCAAGGTGCAATTCTGAAATTTTTTGCTTTTTCCTGCTCCTCTTAGCATGATAAAGAAGATTCAAAGAGAGTGAGATGAGAGCTCCTTTCATTCAGTCAGTAGCTTCAATCATTTCTGGACGTTTTTCAATGGCAAAAATCAATGAATATTGTAAATGCACAAACAGTAATTTCTCCGCATTGCAAGGTGCAATTCTGAAATTTTTTGCTTTTTCCTGCTCCTCTTAGCATGATAAAGAAGATTCAAAGAGAGTGAGATGCCAGCTCCTTTCATTCAGTCAGTAGCTTCAAACATTTCTGGTATATGAATAACATGATGTTTTTCAATGGCAAAAATCAATGAATATTGTAAATGCACAAACAGTAATTTCTCCGCATTGCAAGGTGCAATTCTGAAATTTTTTGCTTTTTCCTGCTCCTCTTAGCATGATAAAGAAGATTCAAAGAGAGTGAGATGCCAGCTCCTTTCATTCAGTCAGTAGCTTCAATCATTTCTGGTATATGAATAACATGATGTTTTTCAATGGCAAAAATTAATGAATATTGTAAATGCACAAACAGTAATTTCTCCGCATTGCAAGGTGCAATTCTGAAATTTTTTGCTTTTTCCTGCTCCTCTTAGCATGATAAAGAAGATTCAAAGAGAGTGAGATGCCAGCTCCTTTCATTCAGTCAGTAGCTTCAATCATTTCTGGACGTTTTTCAATGGCAAAAATCAATGAATATTGTAAATGCACAAACAGTAATTTCTCCGCATTGAAGGTGCAATTCTGAAATTTTTTGCTTTTTCCTGCTCCTCTTAGCATGATAAAGAAGATTCAAAGAGAGTGAGATGCCAGCTCCTTTCATTCAGTCAGTAGCTTCAAACATTTCTGGTATATGAATAACATGATGTTTTTCAATGGCAAAAATCAATGAATATTGTAAATGCACAAACAGTAATTTCTCCGCATTGCAAGGTGCAATTCTGAAATTTTTTGCTTTTTCCTGCTCCTCTTAGCATGATAAAGAAGATTCAAAGAGAGTGAGATGAGAGCTCCTTTCATTCAGTCAGTAGCTTCAATCATTTCTGGACGTTTTTCAATGGCAAAAATCAATGAATATTGTAAATGCACAAACAGTAATTTCTCCGCATTGCAAGGTGCAATTCTGAAATTTTTTGCTTTTTCCTGCTCCTCTTAGCATGATAAAGAAGATTCAAAGAGAGTGAGATGCCAGCTCCTTTCATTCAGTCAGTAGCTTCAATCATTTCTGGACGTTTTTCAATGGCAAAAATCAATGAATATTGTAAATGCACAAACAGTAATTTCTCCGCATTGCAAGGTGCAATTCTGAAATTTTTTGCTTTTTCCTGCTCCTCTTAGCATAATAAAGAAGATTCAAAGAGAGTGAGATGCCAGCTCCTTTCATTCAGTCAGTAGCTTCAATCATTTCTGGTATATGAATAACATGATGTTTTTCAATGGCAAAAATCAATGAATATTGTAAATGCACAAACAGTAATTTCTCCGCATTGCAAGGTGCAATTCTGAAATTTTTTGCTTTTTCCTGCTCCTCTTAGCATGGTAAAGAAGACTCAAAGAGAGTGAGATGCCAGCTCCTTTCATTCAGTCAGTAGCTTCAATCATTTCTGGACGTTTTTCAACGGCAAAAATCAATGAATATTGTAGATGCACAAACAGTAATTTCTCCGCATTGCAAGGTGCAATTCTGAAATTTTTTGGTTTTTCCTGCTCCTCTTAGCATGATAAAGAAGATTCAAAGAGACTGAGATGCCAGCTCCTTTCATTCAGTCAGTAGCTTCAATCATTTCTGGACGTTTTTCAATGGCAAAAATCAATGAATATTGTAAATGCACAAACAGTAATTTCTCCGCATTGCAAGGTGCAATTCTGAAATTTTTTGCTTTTTCCTGCTCCTCTTAGCATGATAAAGAAGATTCAAAGAGAGTGAGATGCCAGCTCCTTTCATTCAGTCAGTAGCTTCAATCATTTCTGGATGTTTTTCAATGGCAAAAATCAATGAATATTGTAAATGCACAAACAGTAATTTCTCCGCATTGCAAGGTGCAATTCTGAAATTTTTTGCTTTTTCCTGCTCCTCTTAGCATGATAAAGAAGATTCAAAGAGAGTGAGATGCCAGCTCCTTTCATTCAGTCAGTAGCCTCAATCATTTCTGGACGTTTTTCAATGGCAAAAATCAATGAATATTGTAAATGCACAAACAGTAATTTCTCCGCATTGCAAGGTGCAATTCTGAAATTTTTTGCTTTTTCCTGCTCCTCTTAGCATGATAAAGAAGATTCAAAGAGAGTGAGATGCCAGCTCCTTTCATTCAGTCAGTAGCATCAAACATTTCTGGTATATGAATAACATGATGTTTTTCAATGGCAAAAATCAATGAATATTGTAAATGCACAAACAGTAATTTCTTCGCATTGCAAGGTGCAATTCTGAAATTTTTTGCTTTTTCCTGCTCCTCTTAGCATGATAAAGAAGATTCAAAGAGAGTGAGATGCCAGCTCCTTTCATTCAGTCAGTAGCTTCAAACATTTCTGGTATATGAATAACATGATGTTTTTCAATGGCGGCAAAAATCAATGAATATTGTAAATGCACAAACAGTAATTTCTCCGCATTGCAAGGTGCAATTCTGAAATTTTTTGCTTTTTCCTGCTCCTCTTAGCATGATAAAGAAGATTCAAAGAGAGTGAGATGCCAGCTCCTTTCATTCAGTCAGTAGCTTCAATCATTTCTGGACGTTTTTCAATGGCAAAAATCAATGAATATTGTAAATGCACAAACAGTAATTCCGCATTGCAAGGTGCAATTCTGAAATTTTTTGCTTTTTCCTGCTCCTCTTAGCATGATAAAGAAGATTCAAAGAGAGTGAGATGCCAGCTCCTTTCATTCAGTCAGTAGCTTCAATCATTTCTGGACGTTTTTCAATGGCAAAAATCAATGAATATTGTAAATGCACAAACAGTAATTTCTCCGCATTGCAAGGTGCAATTCTGAAATTTTTTGCTTTTTCCTGCTCCTCTTAGTATGATAAAGAAGATTCAAAGAGAGTGAGATGCCAGCTCCTTTCATTCAGTCAGTAGCTTCAAACATTTCTGGTATATGAATAACATGATGTTTTTCAATGGCAAAAATCAATGAATATTGTAAATGCACAAACAGTAATTTCTCCGCATTGCAAGGTGCAATTCTGAAATTTTTTGCTTTTTCCTGCTCCTCTTAGCATGATAAAGAAGATTCAAAGAGAGTGAGATGCCAGCTCCTTTCATTCAGTCAGTAGCTTCAATCATTTCTGGTATATGAATAACATGATGTTTTTCAATGGCAAAAATTAATGAATATTGTAAATGCACAAACAGTAATTTCTCCGCATTGCAAGGTGCAATTCTGAAATTTTTTGCTTTTTCCTGCTCCTCTTAGCATGATAAAGAAGATTCAAAGAGAGTGAGATGCCAGCTCCTTTCATTCAGTCAGTAGCTTCAATCATTTCTGGACGTTTTTCAATGGCAAAAATCAATGAATATTGTAAATGCACAAACAGTAATTTCTCCGCATTGAAGGTGCAATTCTGAAATTTTTTGCTTTTTCCTGCTCCTCTTAGCATGATAAAGAAGATTCAAAGAGAGTGAGATGCCAGCTCCTTTCATTCAGTCAGTAGCTTCAAACATTTCTGGTATATGAATAACATGATGTTTTTCAATGGCAAAAATCAATGAATATTGTAAATGCACAAACAGTAATTTCTCCGCATTGCAAGGTGCAATTCTGAAATTTTTTGCTTTTTCCTGCTCCTCTTAGCATGATAAAGAAGATTCAAAGAGAGTGAGATGAGAGCTCCTTTCATTCAGTCAGTAGCTTCAATCATTTCTGGACGTTTTTCAATGGCAAAAATCAATGAATATTGTAAATGCACAAACAGTAATTTCTCCGCATTGCAAGGTGCAATTCTGAAATTTTTTGCTTTTTCCTGCTCCTCTTAGCATGATAAAGAAGATTCAAAGAGAGTGAGATGCCAGCTCCTTTCATTCAGTCAGTAGCTTCAATCATTTCTGGACGTTTTTCAATGGCAAAAATCAATGAATATTGTAAATGCACAAACAGTAATTTCTCCGCATTGCAAGGTGCAATTCTGAAATTTTTTGCTTTTTCCTGCTCCTCTTAGCATAATAAAGAAGATTCAAAGAGAGTGAGATGCCAGCTCCTTTCATTCAGTCAGTAGCTTCAATCATTTCTGGTATATGAATAACATGATGTTTTTCAATGGCAAAAATCAATGAATATTGTAAATGCACAAACAGTAATTTCTCCGCATTGCAAGGTGCAATTCTGAAATTTTTTGCTTTTTCCTGCTCCTCTTAGCATGGTAAAGAAGACTCAAAGAGAGTGAGATGCCAGCTCCTTTCATTCAGTCAGTAGCTTCAATCATTTCTGGACGTTTTTCAACGGCAAAAATCAATGAATATTGTAGATGCACAAACAGTAATTTCTCCGCATTGCAAGGTGCAATTCTGAAATTTTTTGGTTTTTCCTGCTCCTCTTAGCATGATAAAGAAGATTCAAAGAGACTGAGATGCCAGCTCCTTTCATTCAGTCAGTAGCTTCAATCATTTCTGGACGTTTTTCAATGGCAAAAATCAATGAATATTGTAAATGCACAAACAGTAATTTCTCCGCATTGCAAGGTGCAATTCTGAAATTTTTTGCTTTTTCCTGCTCCTCTTAGCATGATAAAGAAGATTCAAAGAGAGTGAGATGCCAGCTCCTTTCATTCAGTCAGTAGCTTCAATCATTTCTGGATGTTTTTCAATGGCAAAAATCAATGAATATTGTAAATGCACAAACAGTAATTTCTCCGCATTGCAAGGTGCAATTCTGAAATTTTTTGCTTTTTCCTGCTCCTCTTAGCATGATAAAGAAGATTCAAAGAGAGTGAGATGCCAGCTCCTTTCATTCAGTCAGTAGCCTCAATCATTTCTGGACGTTTTTCAATGGCAAAAATCAATGAATATTGTAAATGCACAAACAGTAATTTCTCCGCATTGCAAGGTGCAATTCTGAAATTTTTTGCTTTTTCCTGCTCCTCTTAGCATGATAAAGAAGATTCAAAGAGAGTGAGATGCCAGCTCCTTTCATTCAGTCAGTAGCATCAAACATTTCTGGTATATGAATAACATGATGTTTTTCAATGGCAAAAATCAATGAATATTGTAAATGCACAAACAGTAATTTCTTCGCATTGCAAGGTGCAATTCTGAAATTTTTTGCTTTTTCCTGCTCCTCTTAGCATGATAAAGAAGATTCAAAGAGAGTGAGATGCCAGCTCCTTTCATTCAGTCAGTAGCTTCAAACATTTCTGGTATATGAATAACATGATGTTTTTCAATGGCGGCAAAAATCAATGAATATTGTAAATGCACAAACAGTAATTTCTCCGCATTGCAAGGTGCAATTCTGAAATTTTTTGCTTTTTCCTGCTCCTCTTAGCATGATAAAGAAGATTCAAAGAGAGTGAGATGCCAGCTCCTTTCATTCAGTCAGTAGCTTCAATCATTTCTGGACGTTTTTCAATGGCAAAAATCAATGAATATTGTAAATGCACAAACAGTAATTCCGCATTGCAAGGTGCAATTCTGAAATTTTTTGCTTTTTCCTGCTCCTCTTAGCATGATAAAGAAGATTCAAAGAGAGTGAGATGCCAGCTCCTTTCATTCAGTCAGTAGCTTCAATCATTTCTGGACGTTTTTCAATGGCAAAAATCAATGAATATTGTAAATGCACAAACAGTAATTTCTCCGCATTGCAAGGTGCAATTCTGAAATTTTTTGCTTTTTCCTGCTCCTCTTAGTATGATAAAGAAGATTCAAAGAGAGTGAGATGCCAGCTCCTTTCATTCAGTCAGTAGCTTCAAACATTTCTGGTATATGAATAACATGATGTTTTTCAATGGCAAAAATCAATGAATATTGTAAATGCACAAACAGTAATTTCTCCGCATTGCAAGGTGCAATTCTGAAATTTTTTGCTTTTTCCTGCTCCTCTTAGCATGATAAAGAAGATTCAAAGAGAGTGAGATGCCAGCTCCTTTCATTCAGTCAGTAGCTTCAATCATTTCTGGTATATGAATAACATGATGTTTTTCAATGGCAAAAATTAATGAATATTGTAAATGCACAAACAGTAATTTCTCCGCATTGCAAGGTGCAATTCTGAAATTTTTTGCTTTTTCCTGCTCCTCTTAGCATGATAAAGAAGATTCAAAGAGAGTGAGATGCCAGCTCCTTTCATTCAGTCAGTAGCTTCAATCATTTCTGGACGTTTTTCAATGGCAAAAATCAATGAATATTGTAAATGCACAAACAGTAATTTCTCCGCATTGAAGGTGCAATTCTGAAATTTTTTGCTTTTTCCTGCTCCTCTTAGCATGATAAAGAAGATTCAAAGAGAGTGAGATGCCAGCTCCTTTCATTCAGTCAGTAGCTTCAAACATTTCTGGTATATGAAAAACATGTTTTTCAATGGCAAAAATCAATGAATATTGTAAATGCACAAACAGTAATATCTCTACATTGCACGGTGCAATTCTGAAATTTTTAGCTTTTTCCTGTTAATCCTAGCATGATAAAGAAGATTCAAAGAGAGTGAGATGCCAGCTCCTTTCATTCAGTCAGTAGCTTCAAACATTTCTGGTATATGAAAAACATGTTTTTCAATGGCAAAAATCAATGAATATTGTAAATGCACAAACAGTAATATCTCCACATTGCATGGTTCAATTCTGAAATTTTTTGCTTTTTCCTGCTAATCCTAGCATGATAAAGAAGATTCAAAGAGAGTGAGATGCCAGCTCCTTTCATTCAGTCAGTAGCTTCAAACATTTCTGGTATATGAAAAACATTTTTTTCAATGGCAAAAATCAATGAATATTGTAAATGCACAAACAGTAATATCTCCACATTGCAAGGTGCAATTCTGAAATTTTTTGCTTTTTCCTGTTAATCCTAGCATGATAAAGAAGATTCAAAGAGAGTGAGATGCCAGCTCCTTTCATTCAGTCAGTAGCTTCAAACATTTCTGGTATATGAAAAACATGTTTTTCAATGGCAAAAATCAATGAATATTGTAAATGCACAAACAGTAATATCTCCACATTGCACGGTGCAATTCTGAAATTTTTTGCTTTTTCCTGCTCCTCTTAGCATGATAAAGAAGATTCAAAGAGAGTGAGATGCCAGCTCCTTTCATTCAGTCAGTAGCTTCAAACATTTCTGGTATATGAATAACATGATGTTTTTCAATGGCAAAAATCAATGAATATTGTAAATGCACAAACAGTAATTTCTCCGCATTGCAAGGTGCAATTCTGAAATTTTTTGCTTTTTCCTGCTCCTCTTAGCATGATAAAGAAGATTCAAAGAGAGTGAGATGAGAGCTCCTTTCATTCAGTCAGTAGCTTCAATCATTTCTGGACGTTTTTCAATGGCAAAAATCAATGAATATTGTAAATGCACAAACAGTAATTTCTCCGCATTGCAAGGTGCAATTCTGAAATTTTTTGCTTTTTCCTGCTCCTCTTAGTATGATAAAGAAGATTCAAAGATAGTGAGATGCCAGCTCCTTTCATTCAGTCAGTAGCTTCAAACATTTCTGGTATATGAATAACATGATGTTTTTCAATGGCAAAAATCAATGAATATTGTAAATGCACAAACAGTAATTTCTCCGCATTGCAAGGTGCAATTCTGAAATTTTTTGCTTTTTCCTGCTCCTCTTAGCATGATAAAGAAGATTCAAAGAGAGTGAGATGCCAGCTCCTTTCATTCAGTCAGTAGCTTCAATCATTTCTGGTATATGAATAACATGATGTTTTTCAATGGCAAAAATTAATGAATATTGTAAATGCACAAACAGTAATTTCTCCGCATTGCAAGGTGCAATTCTGAAATTTTTTGCTTTTTCCTGCTCCTCTTAGCATGATAAAGAAGATTCAAAGAGAGTGAGATGCCAGCTCCTTTCATTCAGTCAGTAGCTTCAATCATTTCTGGACGTTTTTCAATGGCAAAAATCAATGAATATTGTAAATGCACAAACAGTAATTTCTCCGCATTGAAGGTGCAATTCTGAAATTTTTTGCTTTTTCCTGCTCCTCTTAGCATGATAAAGAAGATTCAAAGAGAGTGAGATGCCAGCTCCTTTCATTCAGTCAGTAGCTTCAAACATTTCTGGTATATGAATAACATCATGTTTTTCAATGGCAAAAATCAATGAATATTGTAAATGCACAAACAGTAATTTCTCCGCATTGCAAGGTGCAATTCTGAAATTTTTTGCTTTTTCCTGCTCCTCTTAGCATGATAAAGAAGATTCAAAGAGAGTGAGATGAGAGCTCCTTTCATTCAGTCAGTAGCTTCAATCATTTCTGGACGTTTTTCAATGGCAAAAATCAATGAATATTGTAAATGCACAAACAGTAATTTCTCCGCATTGCAAGGTGCAATTCTGAAATTTTTTGCTTTTTCCTGCTCCTCTTAGCATGATAAAGAAGATTCAAAGAGAGTGAGATGCCAGCTCCTTTCATTCAGTCAGTAGCTTCAAACATTTCTGGTATATGAATAACATGATGTTTTTCAATGGCAAAAATCAATGAATATTGTAAATGCACAAACAGTAATTTCTCCGCATTGCAAGGTGCAATTCTGAAATTTTTTGCTTTTTCCTGCTCCTCTTAGCATGATAAAGAAGATTCAAAGAGAGTGAGATGCCAGCTCCTTTCATTCAGTCAGTAGCTTCAATCATTTCTGGTATATGAATAACATGATGTTTTTCAATGGCAAAAATTAATGAATATTGTAAATGCACAAACAGTAATTTCTCCGCATTGCAAGGTGCAATTCTGAAATTTTTTGCTTTTTCCTGCTCCTCTTAGCATGATAAAGAAGATTCAAAGAGAGTGAGATGCCAGCTCCTTTCATTCAGTCAGTAGCTTCAATCATTTCTGGACGTTTTTCAATGGCAAAAATCAATGAATATTGTAAATGCACAAACAGTAATTTCTCCGCATTGAAGGTGCAATTCTGAAATTTTTTGCTTTTTCCTGCTCCTCTTAGCATGATAAAGAAGATTCAAAGAGAGTGAGATGCCAGCTCCTTTCATTCAGTCAGTAGCTTCAAACATTTCTGGTATATGAATAACATGATGTTTTTCAATGGCAAAAATCAATGAATATTGTAAATGCACAAACAGTAATTTCTCCGCATTGCAAGGTGCAATTCTGAAATTTTTTGCTTTTTCCTGCTCCTCTTAGCATGATAAAGAAGATTCAAAGAGAGTGAGATGCCAGCTCCTTTCATTCAGTCAGTAGCTTCAATCATTTCTGGACGTTTTTCAATGGCAAAAATCCATGAATATTGTAAATGCACAAACAGTAATTTCTCCGCATTGCAAGGTGCAATTCTGAAATTTTTTGCTTTTTCCTGCTCCTCTTAGTATGATAAAGAAGATTCAAAGATAGTGAGATGCCAGCTCCTTTCATTCAGTCAGTAGCTTCAAACATTTCTGGTATATGAATAACATGATGTTTTTCAATGGCAAAAATCAATGAATATTGTAAATGCACAAACAGTAATTTCTCCGCATTGCAAGGTGCAATTCTGAAATTTTTTGCTTTTTCCTGCTCCTCTTAGCATGATAAAGAAGATTCAAAGAGAGTGAGATGCCAGCTCCTTTCATTCAGTCAGTAGCTTCAATCATTTCTGGTATATGAATAACATGATGTTTTTCAATGGCAAAAATTAATGAATATTGTAAATGCACAAACAGTAATTTCTCCGCATTGCAAGGTGCAATTCTGAAATTTTTTGCTTTTTCCTGCTCCTCTTAGCATGATAAAGAAGATTCAAAGAGAGTGAGATGCCAGCTCCTTTCATTCAGTCAGTAGCTTCAATCATTTCTGGACGTTTTTCAATGGCAAAAATCAATGAATATTGTAAATGCACAAACAGTAATTTCTCCGCATTGAAGGTGCAATTCTGAAATTTTTTGCTTTTTCCTGCTCCTCTTAGCATGATAAAGAAGATTCAAAGAGAGTGAGATGCCAGCTCCTTTCATTCAGTCAGTAGCTTCAAACATTTCTGGTATATGAATAACATGATGTTTTTCAATGGCAAAAATCAATGAATATTGTAAATGCACAAACAGTAATTTCTCCGCATTGCAAGGTGCAATTCTGAAATTTTTTGCTTTTTCCTGCTCCTCTTAGCATGATAAAGAAGATTCAAAGAGAGTGAGATGAGAGCTCCTTTCATTCAGTCAGTAGCTTCAATCATTTCTGGACGTTTTTCAATGGCAAAAATCAATGAATATTGTAAATGCACAAACAGTAATTTCTCCGCATTGCAAGGTGCAATTCTGAAATTTTTTGCTTTTTCCTGCTCCTCTTAGCATGATAAAGAAGATTCAAAGAGAGTGAGATGCCAGCTCCTTTCATTCAGTCAGTAGCTTCAAACATTTCTGGTATATGAATAACATGATGTTTTTCAATGGCAAAAATCAATGAATATTGTAAATGCACAAACAGTAATTTCTCCGCATTGCAAGGTGCAATTCTGAAATTTTTTGCTTTTTCCTGCTCCTCTTAGCATGATAAAGAAGATTCAAAGAGAGTGAGATGCCAGCTCCTTTCATTCAGTCAGTAGCTTCAATCATTTCTGGTATATGAATAACATGATGTTTTTCAATGGCAAAAATTAATGAATATTGTAAATGCACAAACAGTAATTTCTCCGCATTGCAAGGTGCAATTCTGAAATTTTTTGCTTTTTCCTGCTCCTCTTAGCATGATAAAGAAGATTCAAAGAGAGTGAGATGCCAGCTCCTTTCATTCAGTCAGTAGCTTCAATCATTTCTGGACGTTTTTCAATGGCAAAAATCAATGAATATTGTAAATGCACAAACAGTAATTTCTCCGCATTGCAAGGTGCAATTCTGAAATTTTTTGCTTTTTCCTGCTCCTCTTAGCATGATAAAGAAGATTCAAAGAGAGTGAGATGCCAGCTCCTTTCATTCAGTCAGTAGCTTCAATCATTTCTGGTATATGAATAACATGATGTTTTTCAATGGCAAAAATTAATGAATATTGTAAATGCACAAACAGTAATTTCTCCGCATTGCAAGGTGCAATTCTGAAATTTTTTGCTTTTTCCTGCTCCTCTTAGCATGATAAAGAAGATTCAAAGAGAGTGAGATGCCAGCTCCTTTCATTCAGTCAGTAGCTTCAATCATTTCTGGACGTTTTTCAATGGCAAAAATCAATGAATATTGTAAATGCACAAACAGTAATTTCTCCGCATTGAAGGTGCAATTCTGAAATTTTTTGCTTTTTCCTGCTCCTCTTAGCATGATAAAGAAGATTCAAAGAGAGTGAGATGCCAGCTCCTTTCATTCAGTCAGTAGCTTCAAACATTTCTGGTATATGAATAACATGATGTTTTTCAATGGCAAAAATCAATGAATATTGTAAATGCACAAACAGTAATTTCTCCGCATTGCAAGGTGCAATTCTGAAATTTTTTGCTTTTTCCTGCTCCTCTTAGCATGATAAAGAAGATTCAAAGAGAGTGAGATGAGAGCTCCTTTCATTCAGTCAGTAGCTTCAATCATTTCTGGACGTTTTTCAATGGCAAAAATCAATGAATATTGTAAATGCACAAACAGTAATTTCTCCGCATTGCAAGGTGCAATTCTGAAATTTTTTGCTTTTTCCTGCTCCTCTTAGCATGATAAAGAAGATTCAAAGAGAGTGAGATGCCAGCTCCTTTCATTCAGTCAGTAGCTTCAAACATTTCTGGTATATGAATAACATGATGTTTTTCAATGGCAAAAATCAATGAATATTGTAAATGCACAAACAGTAATTTCTCCGCATTGCAAGGTGCAATTCTGAAATTTTTTGCTTTTTCCTGCTCCTCTTAGCATGATAAAGAAGATTCAAAGAGAGTGAGATGCCAGCTCCTTTCATTCAGTCAGTAGCTTCAATCATTTCTGGTATATGAATAACATGATGTTTTTCAATGGCAAAAATTAATGAATATTGTAAATGCACAAACAGTAATTTCTCCGCATTGCAAGGTGCAATTCTGAAATTTTTTGCTTTTTCCTGCTCCTCTTAGCATGATAAAGAAGATTCAAAGAGAGTGAGATGCCAGCTCCTTTCATTCAGTCAGTAGCTTC
Source organism: Phyllobates terribilis (assembly GCF_046119375.1). Taxonomy (NCBI): domain Eukaryota; kingdom Metazoa; phylum Chordata; class Amphibia; order Anura; family Dendrobatidae; genus Phyllobates; species Phyllobates terribilis. Next base: position 60,955 of record NW_027366111.1, read on the forward strand.
AATCATTTCTGGACGTTTTTCAATGGCAAAAATCAATGAATATTGTAAATGCACAAACAGTAATTTCTCCGCATTGAAGGTGCAATTCTGAAATTTTTTGCTTTTTCCTGCTCCTCTTAGCATGATAAAGAAGATTCAAAGAGAGTGAGATGCCAGCTCCTTTCATTCAGTCAGTAGCTTCAAACATTTCTGGTATATGAATAACATGATGTTTTTCAATGGCAAAAATCAATGAATATTGTAAATGCACAAACAGTAATTTCTCCGCATTGCAAGGTGCAATTCTGAAATTTTTTGCTTTTTCCTGCTCCTCTTAGCATGATAAAGAAGATTCAAAGAGAGTGAGATGCCAGCTCCTTTCATTCAGTCAGTAGCTTCAATCATTTCTGGACGTTTTTCAATGGCAAAAATCAATGAATATTGTAAATGCACAAACAGTAATTTCTCCGCATTGCAAGGTGCAATTCTGAAATTTTTTGCTTTTTCCTGCTCCTCTTAGTATGATAAAGAAGATTCAAAGATAGTGAGATGCCAGCTCCTTTCATTCAGTCAGTAGCTTCAAACATTTCTGGTATATGAATAACATGATGTTTTTCAATGGCAAAAATCAATGAATATTGTAAATGCACAAACAGTAATTTCTCCGCATTGCAAGGTGCAATTCTGAAATTTTTTGCTTTTTCCTGCTCCTCTTAGCATGATAAAGAAGATTCAAAGAGAGTGAGATGCCAGCTCCTTTCATTCAGTCAGTAGCTTCAATCATTTCTGGTATATGAATAACATGATGTTTTTCAATGGCAAAAATTAATGAATATTGTAAATGCACAAACAGTAATTTCTCCGCATTGCAAGGTGCAATTCTGAAATTTTTTGCTTTTTCCTGCTCCTCTTAGCATGATAAAGAAGATTCAAAGAGAGTGAGATGCCAGCTCCTTTCATTCAGTCAGTAGCTTCAATCATTTCTGGACGTTTTTCAATGGCAAAAATCAATGAATATTGTAAATGCACAAACAGTAATTTCTCCGCATTGAAGGTGCAATTCTGAAATTTTTTGCTTTTTCCTGCTCCTCTTAGCATGATAAAGAAGATTCAAAGAGAGTGAGATGCCAGCTCCTTTCATTCAGTCAGTAGCTTCAAACATTTCTGGTATATGAATAACATGATGTTTTTCAATGGCAAAAATCAATGAATATTGTAAATGCACAAACAGTAATTTCTCCGCATTGCAAGGTGCAATTCTGAAATTTTTTGCTTTTTCCTGCTCCTCTTAGCATGATAAAGAAGATTCAAAGAGAGTGAGATGAGAGCTCCTTTCATTCAGTCAGTAGCTTCAATCATTTCTGGACGTTTTTCAATGGCAAAAATCAATGAATATTGTAAATGCACAAACAGTAATTTCTCCGCATTGCAAGGTGCAATTCTGAAATTTTTTGCTTTTTCCTGCTCCTCTTAGCATGATAAAGAAGATTCAAAGAGAGTGAGATGCCAGCTCCTTTCATTCAGTCAGTAGCTTCAAACATTTCTGGTATATGAATAACATGATGTTTTTCAATGGCAAAAATCAATGAATATTGTAAATGCACAAACAGTAATTTCTCCGCATTGCAAGGTGCAATTCTGAAATTTTTTGCTTTTTCCTGCTCCTCTTAGCATGATAAAGAAGATTCAAAGAGAGTGAGATGCCAGCTCCTTTCATTCAGTCAGTAGCTTCAATCATTTCTGGTATATGAATAACATGATGTTTTTCAATGGCAAAAATTAATGAATATTGTAAATGCACAAACAGTAATTTCTCCGCATTGCAAGGTGCAATTCTGAAATTTTTTGCTTTTTCCTGCTCCTCTTAGCATGATAAAGAAGATTCAAAGAGAGTGAGATGCCAGCTCCTTTCATTCAGTCAGTAGCTTCAATCATTTCTGGACGTTTTTCAATGGCAAAAATCAATGAATATTGTAAATGCACAAACAGTAATTTCTCCGCATTGAAGGTGCAATTCTGAAATTTTTTGCTTTTTCCTGCTCCTCTTAGCATGATAAAGAAGATTCAAAGAGAGTGAGATGCCAGCTCCTTTCATTCAGTCAGTAGCTTCAAACATTTCTGGTATATGAATAACATGATGTTTTTCAATGGCAAAAATCAATGAATATTGTAAATGCACAAACAGTAATTTCTCCGCATTGCAAGGTGCAATTCTGAAATTTTTTGCTTTTTCCTGCTCCTCTTAGCATGATAAAGAAGATTCAAAGAGAGTGAGATGAGAGCTCCTTTCATTCAGTCAGTAGCTTCAATCATTTCTGGACGTTTTTCAATGGCAAAAATCAATGAATATTGTAAATGCACAAACAGTAATTTCTCCGCATTGCAAGGTGCAATTCTGAAATTTTTTGCTTTTTCCTGCTCCTCTTAGCATGATAAAGAAGATTCAAAGAGAGTGAGATGCCAGCTCCTTTCATTCAGTCAGTAGCTTCAATCATTTCTGGACGTTTTTCAATGGCAAAAATCAATGAATATTGTAAATGCACAAACAGTAATTTCTCCGCATTGCAAGGTGCAATTCTGAAATTTTTTGCTTTTTCCTGCTCCTCTTAGCATAATAAAGAAGATTCAAAGAGAGTGAGATGCCAGCTCCTTTCATTCAGTCAGTAGCTTCAATCATTTCTGGTATATGAATAACATGATGTTTTTCAATGGCAAAAATCAATGAATATTGTAAATGCACAAACAGTAATTTCTCCGCATTGCAAGGTGCAATTCTGAAATTTTTTGCTTTTTCCTGCTCCTCTTAGCATGATAAAGAAGATTCAAAGAGAGTGAGATGCCAGCTCCTTTCATTCAGTCAGTAGCTTCAATCATTTCTGGACGTTTTTCAATGGCAAAAATCAATGAATATTGTAAATGCACAAACAGTAATTTCTCCGCATTGCAAGGTGCAATTCTGAAATTTTTTGCTTTTTCCTGCTCCTCTTAGCATGGTAAAGAAGACTCAAAGAGAGTGAGATGCCAGCTCCTTTCATTCAGTCAGTAGCTTCAATCATTTCTGGACGTTTTTCAACGGCAAAAATCAATGAATATTGTAGATGCACAAACAGTAATTTCTCCGCATTGCAAGGTGCAATTCTGAAATTTTTTGCTTTTTCCTGCTCCTCTTAGCATGATAAAGAAGATTCAAAGAGACTGAGATGCCAGCTCCTTTCATTCAGTCAGTAGCTTCAATCATTTCTGGACGTTTTTCAATGGCAAAAATCAATGAATATTGTAAATGCACAAACAGTAATTTCTCCGCATTGCAAGGTGCAATTCTGAAATTTTTTGCTTTTTCCTGCTCCTCTTAGCATGATAAAGAAGATTCAAAGAGAGTGAGATGCCAGCTCCTTTCATTCAGTCAGTAGCTTCAATCATTTCTGGATGTTTTTCAATGGCAAAAATCAATGAATATTGTAAATGCACAAACAGTAATTTCTCCGCATTGCAAGGTGCAATTCTGAAATTTTTTGCTTTTTCCTGCTCCTCTTAGCATGATAAAGAAGATTCAAAGAGAGTGAGATGCCAGCTCCTTTCATTCAGTCAGTAGCCTCAATCATTTCTGGACGTTTTTCAATGGCAAAAATCAATGAATATTGTAAATGCACAAACAGTAATTTCTCCGCATTGCAAGGTGCAATTCTGAAATTTTTTGCTTTTTCCTGCTCCTCTTAGCATGATAAAGAAGATTCAAAGAGAGTGAGATGCCAGCTCCTTTCATTCAGTCAGTAGCATCAAACATTTCTGGTATATGAATAACATGATGTTTTTCAATGGCAAAAATCAATGAATATTGTAAATGCACAAACAGTAATTTCTTCGCATTGCAAGGTGCAATTCTGAAATTTTTTGCTTTTTCCTGCTCCTCTTAGCATGATAAAGAAGATTCAAAGAGAGTGAGATGCCAGCTCCTTTCATTCAGTCAGTAGCTTCAAACATTTCTGGTATATGAATAACATGATGTTTTTCAATGGCGGCAAAAATCAATGAATATTGTAAATGCACAAACAGTAATTTCTCCGCATTGCAAGGTGCAATTCTGAAATTTTTTGCTTTTTCCTGCTCCTCTTAGCATGATAAAGAAGATTCAAAGAGAGTGAGATGCCAGCTCCTTTCATTCAGTCAGTAGCTTCAATCATTTCTGGACGTTTTTCAATGGCAAAAATCAATGAATATTGTAAATGCACAAACAGTAATTCCGCATTGCAAGGTGCAATTCTGAAATTTTTTGCTTTTTCCTGCTCCTCTTAGCATGATAAAGAAGATTCAAAGAGAGTGAGATGCCAGCTCCTTTCATTCAGTCAGTAGCTTCAATCATTTCTGGACGTTTTTCAATGGCAAAAATCAATGAATATTGTAAATGCACAAACAGTAATTTCTCCGCATTGCAAGGTGCAATTCTGAAATTTTTTGCTTTTTCCTGCTCCTCTTAGTATGATAAAGAAGATTCAAAGAGAGTGAGATGCCAGCTCCTTTCATTCAGTCAGTAGCTTCAAACATTTCTGGTATATGAATAACATGATGTTTTTCAATGGCAAAAATCAATGAATATTGTAAATGCACAAACAGTAATTTCTCCGCATTGCAAGGTGCAATTCTGAAATTTTTTGCTTTTTCCTGCTCCTCTTAGCATGATAAAGAAGATTCAAAGAGAGTGAGATGCCAGCTCCTTTCATTCAGTCAGTAGCTTCAATCATTTCTGGTATATGAATAACATGATGTTTTTCAATGGCAAAAATTAATGAATATTGTAAATGCACAAACAGTAATTTCTCCGCATTGCAAGGTGCAATTCTGAAATTTTTTGCTTTTTCCTGCTCCTCTTAGCATGATAAAGAAGATTCAAAGAGAGTGAGATGCCAGCTCCTTTCATTCAGTCAGTAGCTTCAATCATTTCTGGACGTTTTTCAATGGCAAAAATCAATGAATATTGTAAATGCACAAACAGTAATTCCGCATTGCAAGGTGCAATTCTGAAATTTTTTGCTTTTTCCTGCTCCTCTTAGCATGATAAAGAAGATTCAAAGAGAGTGAGATGCCAGCTCCTTTCATTCAGTCAGTAGCTTCAATCATTTCTGGACGTTTTTCAATGGCAAAAATCAATGAATATTGTAAATGCACAAACAGTAATTTCTCCGCATTGCAAGGTGCAATTCTGAAATTTTTTGCTTTTTCCTGCTCCTCTTAGTATGATAAAGAAGATTCAAAGAGAGTGAGATGCCAGCTCCTTTCATTCAGTCAGTAGCTTCAAACATTTCTGGTATATGAATAACATGATGTTTTTCAATGGCAAAAATCAATGAATATTGTAAATGCACAAACAGTAATTTCTCCGCATTGCAAGGTGCAATTCTGAAATTTTTTGCTTTTTCCTGCTCCTCTTAGCATGATAAAGAAGATTCAAAGAGAGTGAGATGCCAGCTCCTTTCATTCAGTCAGTAGCTTCAATCATTTCTGGTATATGAATAACATGATGTTTTTCAATGGCAAAAATTAATGAATATTGTAAATGCACAAACAGTAATTTCTCCGCATTGCAAGGTGCAATTCTGAAATTTTTTGCTTTTTCCTGCTCCTCTTAGCATGATAAAGAAGATTCAAAGAGAGTGAGATGCCAGCTCCTTTCATTCAGTCAGTAGCTTCAATCATTTCTGGACGTTTTTCAATGGCAAAAAACAATGAATATTGTAAATGCACAAACAGTAATTTCTCCGCATTGAAGGTGCAATTCTGAAATTTTTTGCTTTTTCCTGCTCCTCTTAGCATGATAAAGAAGATTCAAAGAGAGTGAGATGCCAGCTCCTTTCATTCAGTCAGTAGCTTCAAACATTTCTGGTATATGAAAAACATGTTTTTCAATGGCAAAAATCAATGAATATTGTAAATGCACAAACAGTAATATCTCTACATTGCACGGTGCAATTCTGAAATTTTTAGCTTTTTCCTGTTAATCCTAGCATGATAAAGAAGATTCAAAGAGAGTGAGATGCCAGCTCCTTTCATTCAGTCAGTAGCTTCAAACATTTCTGGTATATGAAAAACATGTTTTTCAATGGCAAAAATCAATGAATATTGTAAATGCACAAACAGTAATATCTCCACATTGCAAGGTTCAATTCTGAAATTTTTTGCTTTTTCCTGCTAATCCTAGCATGATAAAGAAGATTCAAAGAGAGTGAGATGCCAGCTCCTTTCATTCAGTCAGTAGCTTCAAACATTTCTGGTATATGAAAAACATGTTTTTCAATGGCAAAAATCAATGAATATTGTAAATGCACAAACAGTAATATCTCCACATTGCAAGGTGCAATTCTGAAATTTTTTGCTTTTTCCTGCTCCTCTTAGCATGATAAAGAAGATTCAAAGAGAGTGAGATGAGAGCTCCTTTCATTCAGTCAGTAGCTTCAATCATTTCTGGACGTTTTTCAATGGCAAAAATCAATGAATATTGTAAATGCACAAACAGTAATTTCTCCGCATTGCAAGGTGCAATTCTGAAATTTTTTGCTTTTTCCTGCTCCTCTTAGCATGATAAAGAAGATTCAAAGAGAGTGAGATGCCAGCTCCTTTCATTCAGTCAGTAGCTTCAATCATTTCTGGACGTTTTTCAATGGCAAAAATCAATGAATATTGTAAATGCACAAACAGTAATTTCTCCGCATTGCAAGGTGCAATTCTGAAATTTTTTGCTTTTTCCTGCTCCTCTTAGCATAATAAAGAAGATTCAAAGAGAGTGAGATGCCAGCTCCTTTCATTCAGTCAGTAGCTTCAATCATTTCTGGTATATGAATAACATGATGTTTTTCAATGGCAAAAATCAATGAATATTGTAAATGCACAAACAGTAATTTCTCCGCATTGCAAGGTGCAATTCTGAAATTTTTTGCTTTTTCCTGCTCCTCTTAGCATGATAAAGAAGATTCAAAGAGAGTGAGATGCCAGCTCCTTTCATTCAGTCAGTAGCTTCAATCATTTCTGGACGTTTTTCAATGGCAAAAATCAATGAATATTGTAAATGCACAAACAGTAATTTCTCCGCATTGCAAGGTGCAATTCTGAAATTTTTTGCTTTTTCCTGCTCCTCTTAGCATGGTAAAGAAGACTCAAAGAGAGTGAGATGCCAGCTACTTTCATTCAGTCAGTAGCTTCAATCATTTCTGGACGTTTTTCAACGGCAAAAATCAATGAATATTGTAGATGCACAAACAGTAATTTCTCCGCATTGCAAGGTGCAATTCTGAAATTTTTTGCTTTTTCCTGCTCCTCTTAGCATGATAAAGAAGATTCAAAGAGACTGAGATGCCAGCTCCTTTCATTCAGTCAGTAGCTTCAATCATTTCTGGACGTTTTTCAATGGCAAAAATCAATGAATATTGTAAATGCACAAACAGTAATTTCTCCGCATTGCAAGGTGCAATTCTGAAATTTTTTGCTTTTTCCTGCTCCTCTTAGCATGATAAAGAAGATTCAAAGAGAGTGAGATGCCAGCTCCTTTCATTCAGTCAGTAGCTTCAATCATTTCTGGATGTTTTTCAATGGCAAAAATCAATGAATATTGTAAATGCACAAACAGTAATTTCTCCGCATTGCAAGGTGCAATTCTGAAATTTTTTGCTTTTTCCTGCTCCTCTTAGCATGATAAAGAAGATTCAAAGAGAGTGAGATGCCAGCTCCTTTCATTCAGTCAGTAGCCTCAATCATTTCTGGACGTTTTTCAATGGCAAAAATCAATGAATATTGTAAATGCACAAACAGTAATTTCTTCGCATTGCAAGGTGCAATTCTGAAATTTTTTGCTTTTTCCTGCTCCTCTTAGCATGATAAAGAAGATTCAAAGAGAGTGAGATGCCAGCTCCTTTCATTCAGTCAGTAGCTTCAAACATTTCTGGTATATGAATAACATGATGTTTTTCAATGGCGGCAAAAATCAATGAATATTGTAAATGCACAAACAGTAATTTCTCCGCATTGCAAGGTGCAATTCTGAAATTTTTTGCTTTTTCCTGCTCCTCTTAGCATGATAAAGAAGATTCAAAGAGAGTGAGATGCCAGCTCCTTTCATTCAGTCAGTAGCTTCAATCATTTCTGGACGTTTTTCAATGGCAAAAATCAATGAATATTGTAAATGCACAAACAGTAATTCCGCATTGCAAGGTGCAATTCTGAAATTTTTTGCTTTTTCCTGCTCCTCTTAGCATGATAAAGAAGATTCAAAGAGAGTGAGATGCCAGCTCCTTTCATTCAGTCAGTAGCTTCAATCATTTCTGGACGTTTTTCAATGGCAAAAATCAATGAATATTGTAAATGCACAAACAGTAATTTCTCCGCATTGCAAGGTGCAATTCTGAAATTTTTTGCTTTTTCCTGCTCCTCTTAGTATGATAAAGAAGATTCAAAGAGAGTGAGATGCCAGCTCCTTTCATTCAGTCAGTAGCTTCAAACATTTCTGGTATATGAATAACATGATGTTTTTCAATGGCAAAAATCAATGAATATTGTAAATGCACAAACAGTAATTTCTCCGCATTGCAAGGTGCAATTCTGAAATTTTTTGCTTTTTCCTGCTCCTCTTAGCATGATAAAGAAGATTCAAAGAGAGTGAGATGCCAGCTCCTTTCATTCAGTCAGTAGCTTCAAACATTTCTGGTATATGAAAAACATGTTTTTCAATGGCAAAAATCAATGAATATTGTAAATGCACAAACAGTAATATCTCTACATTGCACGGTGCAATTCTGAAATTTTTAGCTTTTTCCTGTTAATCCTAGCATGATAAAGAAGATTCAAAGAGAGTGAGATGCCAGCTCCTTTCATTCAGTCAGTAGCTTCAAACATTTCTGGTATATGAAAAACATGTTTTTCAATGGCAAAAATCAATGAATATTGTAAATGCACAAACAGTAATATCTCCACATTGCAAGGTGCAATTCTGAAATTTTTTGCTTTTTCCTGCTAATCCTAGCATGATAAAGAAGATTCAAAGAGAGTGAGATGCCAGCTCCTTTCATTCAGTCAGTAGCTTCAAACATTTCTGGTATATGAAAAACATGTTTTTCAATGGCAAAAATCAATGAATATTGTAAATGCACAAACAGTAATATCTCCACATTGCAAGGTGCAATTCTGAAATTTTTTGCTTTTTACTGTTAATCCTAGCATGATAAAGAAGATTCAAAGAGAGTGAGATGCCAGCTCCTTTCATTCAGTCAGTAGCTTCAAACATTTCTGGTATATGAAAAACATGTTTTTCAATGGCAAAAATCAATGAATATTGTAAATGCACAAACAGTAATATCTCCACATTGCACGGTGCAATTCTGAAATTTTTAGCTTTTTCCTGTTAATCCTAGCATGATAAAGAAGATTCAAAGAGAGTGAGATGCCAGCTCCTTTCATTCAGTCAGTAGCTTCAAACATTTCTGGTATATGAAAAACATGTTTTTCAATGGCAAAAATCAATGAATATTGTAAATGCACAAACAGTAATATCTCCACATTGCAAGGTGCAATTCTGAAATTTTTTGCTTTTTCCTGCTAATCCTAGCATGATAAAGAAGATTCAAAGAGAGTGAGATGCCAGCTCCTTTCATACAGTCAGTAGCTTCAAACATTTCTGGTATATGAAAAACATGTTTTTCAATGGCAAAAATCAATGAATATTGTAAATGCACAAACAGTAATATCTCCACATTGCACGGTGCAATTCTGAAATTTTTAGCTTTTTCCTGTTAATCCTAGCATGATAAAGAAGATTCAAAGAGAGTGAGATGCCAGCTCCTTTCATTCAGTCAGTAGCTTCAAACATTTCTGGTATATGAAAAACATGTTTTTCAATGGCAAAAATCAATGAATATTGTAAATGCACAAACAGTAATATCTCCACATTGCAAGGTGCAATTCTGAAATTTTTTGCTTTTTCCTGTTAATCCTAGCATGATAAAGAAGATTCAAAGAGAGTGAGATGCCAGCTCCTTTCATTCAGTCAGTAGCTTCAAACATTTCTGGTATATGAAAAACATGTTTTTCAATGGCAAAAATCAATGAATATTGTAAATGCACAAACAGTAATATCTCCACATTGCAAGGTGCAATTCTGAAATTTTTTGCTTTTTCCTGCTAATCCTAGCATGATAAAGATTCAAAGAGAGTGAGATGCCAGCTCCTTTCATTCAGTCAGTAGCTTCAAACATTTCTGGTATATGAAAAACATGTTTTTCAATGGCAAAAATCAATGAATATTGTAAATGCACAAACAGTAATATCTCCACATTGCACGGTGCAATTCTGAAATTTTTAGCTTTTTCCTGTTAATCCTAGCATGATAAAGAAGATTCAAAGAGAGTGAGATGCCAGCTCCTTTCATTCAGTCAGTAGCTTCAAACATTTCTGGTATATGAAAAACATGTTTTTCAATGGCAAAAATCAATGAATATTGTAAATGCACAAACAGTAATATCTCCACATTGCACGGTGCAATTCTGAAATTTTTAGCTTTTTCCTGTTAATCCTAGCATGATAAAGAAGATTCAAAGAGAGTGAGATGCCAGCTCCTTTCATTCAGTCAGTAGCTTCAAACATTTCTGGTATATGAAAAACATGTTTTTCAATGGCAAAAATCAATGAATATTGTAAATGCACAAACAGTAATATCTCCACATTGCAAGGTGCAATTCTGAAATTTTTTGCTTTTTCCTGCTAATCCTAGCATGATAAAGAAGATTCAAAGAGAGTGAGATGCCAGCTCCTTTCATTCAGTCAGTAGCTTCAAACATTTCTGGTATATGAAAAACATGTTTTTCAATGGCAAAAATCAATGAATATTGTAAATGCACAAACAGTGATATCTCCACATTGCAAGGTGCAATTCTGAAATTTTTTGCTTTTTCCTGTTAATCCTAGCATGATAAAGAAGATTCAAAGAGAGTGAGATGCCAGCTCCTTTCATTCAGTCAGTAGCTTCAAACATTTCTGGTATATGAAAAACATGTTTTTCAATGGCAAAAATCAATGAATATTGTAAATGCACAAACAGTAATATCTCCACATTGCACGGTGCAATTCTGAAATTTTTAGCTTTTTCCTGTTAATCCTAGCATGATAAAGAAGATTCAAAGAGAGTGAGATGCCAGCTCCTTTCATTCAGTCAGTAGCTTCAAACATTTCTGGTATATGAAAAACATGTTTTTCAATGGCAAAAATCAATGAATATTGTAAATGCACAAACAGTAATATCTCCACATTGCAAGGTGCAATTCTGAAATTTTTTGCTTTTTCCTGTTAATCCTAGCATGATAAAGAAGATTCAAAGAGAGTGAGATGCCAGCTCCTTTCATTCAGTCAGTAGCTTCAAACATTTCTGGTATATGAAAAACATGTTTTTCAATGGCAAAAATCAATGAATATTGTAAATGCACAAACAGTAATATCTCCACATTGCACGGTGCAATTCTGAAATTTTTAGCTTTTTCCTGTTAATCCTAGCATGATAAAGAAGATTCAAAGAGAGTGAGATGCCAGCTCCTTTCATTCAGTCAGTAGCTTCAAACATTTCTGGTATATGAAAAACATGTTTTTCAATGGCAAAAATCAATGAATATTGTAAATGCACAAACAGTAATATCTCCACATTGCAAGGTGCAATTCTGAAATTTTTTGCTTTTTCCTGCTAATCCTAGCATGATAAAGAAGATTCAAAGAGAGTGAGATGCCAGCTCCTTTCATTCAGTCAGTAGCTTCAAACATTTCTGGTATATGAAAAACATGTTTTTCAATGGCAAAAATCAATGAATATTGTAAATGCACAAACAGTAATATCTCCACATTGCAAGGTGCAATTCTGAAATTTTTTGCTTTTTCCTGTTAATCCTAGCATGATAAAGAAGATTCAAAGAGAGTGAGATGCCAGCTCCTTTCATTCAGTCAGTAGCTTCAAACATTTCTGGTATATGAAAAACATGTTTTTCAATGGCAAAAATCAATGAATATTGTAAATGCACAAACAGTAATATCTCCACATTGCACGGTGCAATTCTGAAATTTTTAGCTTTTTCCTGTTAATCCTAGCATGATAAAGAAGATTCAAAGAGAGTGAGATGCCAGCTCCTTTCATTCAGTCAGTAGCTTCAAACATTTCTGGTATATGAAAAACATGTTTTTCAATGGCAAAAATCAATGAATATTGTAAATGCACAAACAGTAATATCTCCACATTGCAAGGTGCAATTCTGAAATTTTTTGCTTTTTCCTGCTAATCCTAGCATGATAAAGAAGATTCAAAGAGAGTGAGATGCCAGCTCCTTTCATTCAGTCAGTAGCTTCAAACATTTCTGGTATATGAAAAACATGTTTTTCAATGGCAAAAATCAATGAATATTGTAAATGCACAAACAGTAATATCTCCACATTGCACGGTGCAATTCTGAAATTTTTAGCTTTTTCCTGTTAATCCTAGCATGATAAAGAAGATTCAAAGAGAGTGAGATGCCAGCTCCTTTCATTCAGTCAGTAGCTTCAAACATTTCTGGTATATGAAAAACATGTTTTTCAATGGCAAAAATCAATGAATATTGTAAATGCACAAACAGTAATATCTCCACATTGCAAGGTGCAATTCTGAAATTTTTTGCTTTTTCCTGTTAATCCTAGCATGATAAAGAAGATTCAAAGAGAGTGAGATGCCAGCTCCTTTCATTCAGTCAGTAGCTTCAAACATTTCTGGTATATGAAAAACATGTTTTTCAATGGCAAAAATCAATGAATATTGTAAATGCACAAACAGTAATATCTCCACATTGCAAGGTGCAATTCTGAAATTTTTTGCTTTTTCCTGCTAATCCTAGCATGATAAAGATTCAAAGAGAGTGAGATGCCAGCTCCTTTCATTCAGTCAGTAGCTTCAAACATTTCTGGTATATGAAAAACATGTTTTTCAATGGCAAAAATCAATGAATATTGTAAATGCACAAACAGTAATATCTCCACATTGCACGGTGCAATTCTGAAATTTTTAGCTTTTTCCTGTTAATCCTAGCATGATAAAGAAGATTCAAAGAGAGTGAGATGCCAGCTCCTTTCATTCAGTCAGTAGCTTCAAACATTTCTGGTATATGAAAAACATGTTTTTCAATGGCAAAAATCAATGAATATTGTAAATGCACAAACAGTAATATCTCCACATTGCAAGGTGCAATTCTGAAATTTTTTGCTTTTTCCTGCTAATCCTAGCATGATAAAGAAGATTCAAAGAGAGTGAGATGCCAGCTCCTTTCATTCAGTCAGTAGCTTCAAACATTTCTGGTATATGAAAAACATGTTTTTCAATGGCAAAAATCAATGAATATTGTAAATGCACAAACAGTAATATCTCCACATTGCAAGGTGCAATTCTGAAATTTTTTGCTTTTTCCTGTTAATCCTAGCATGATAAAGAAGATTCAAAGAGAGTGAGATGCCAGCTCCTTTCATTCAGTCAGTAGCTTCAAACAGTTCTGGTATATGAAAAACATGTTTTTCAATGGCAAAAATCAATGAATATTGTAAATGCACAAACAGTAATATCTCCACATTGCAAGGTGCAATTCTGAAATTTTTTGCTTTTTCCTGCTAATCCTAGCATGATAAAGAAGATTCAAAGAGAGTGAGATGCCAGCTCCTTTCATTCAGTCAGTAGCTTCAAACATTTCTGGTATATGAAAAACATGTTTTTCAATGGCAAAAATCAATGAATATTGTAAATGCACAAACAGTAATATCTCCACATTGCACGGTGCAATTCTGAAATTTTTAGCTTTTTCCTGTTAATCCTAGCATGATAAAGAAGATTCAAAGAGAGTGAGATGCCAGCTCCTTTCATTCAGTCAGTAGCTTCAAACATTTCTGGTATATGAAAAACATGTTTTTCAATGGCAAAAATCAATGAATATTGTAAATGCACAAACAGTAATATCTCCACATTGCAAGGTGCAATTCTGAAATTTTTTGCTTTTTCCTGCTCCTCTTAGCATGATAAAGAAGATTCAAAGAGAGTGAGATGCCAGCTCCTTTCATTCAGTCAGTAGCTTCAATCATTTCTGGACGTTTTTCAATGGCAAAAATCAATGAATATTGTAAATGCACAAACAGTAATTCCGCATTGCAAGGTGCAATTCTGAAATTTTTTGCTTTTTCCTGCTCCTCTTAGCATGATAAAGAAGATTCAAAGAGAGTGAGATGCCAGCTCCTTTCATTCAGTCAGTAGCTTCAATCATTTCTGGACGTTTTTCAATGGCAAAAATCAATGAATATTGTAAATGCACAAACAGTAATTTCTCCGCATTGCAAGGTGCAATTCTGAAATTTTTTGCTTTTTCCTGCTCCTCTTAGTATGATAAAGAAGATTCAAAGAGAGTGAGATGCCAGCTCCTTTCATTCAGTCAGTAGCTTCAAACATTTCTGGTATATGAATAACATGATGTTTTTCAATGGCAAAAATCAATGAATATTGTAAATGCACAAACAGTAATTTCTCCGCATTGCAAGGTGCAATTCTGAAATTTTTTGCTTTTTCCTGCTCCTCTTAGCATGATAAAGAAGATTCAAAGAGAGTGAGATGCCAGCTCCTTTCATTCAGTCAGTAGCTTCAATCATTTCTGGTATATGAATAACATGATGTTTTTCAATGGCAAAAATTAATGAATATTGTAAATGCACAAACAGTAATTTCTCTGCATTGCAAGGTGCAATTCTGAAATTTTTTGCTTTTTCCTGCTCCTCTTAGCATGATAAAGAAGATTCAAAGAGAGTGAGATGCCAGCTCCTTTCATTCAGTCAGTAGCTTCAATCATTTCTGGACGTTTTTCAATGGCAAAAATCAATGAATATTGTAAATGCACAAACAGTAATTTCTCCGCATTGAAGGTGCAATTCTGAAATTTTTTGCTTTTTCCTGCTCCTCTTAGCATGATAAAGAAGATTCAAAGAGAGTGAGATGCCAGCTCCTTTCATTCAGTCAGTAGCTTCAAACATTTCTGGTATATGAAAAACATGTTTTTCAATGGCAAAAATCAATGAATATTGTAAATGCACAAACAGTAATATCTCTACATTGCACGGTGCAATTCTGAAATTTTTAGCTTTTTCCTGTTAATCCTAGCATGATAAAGAAGATTCAAAGAGAGTGAGATGCCAGCTCCTTTCATTCAGTCAGTAGCTTCAAACATTTCTGGTATATGAAAAACATGTTTTTCAATGGCAAAAATCAATGAATATTGTAAATGCACAAACAGTAATATCTCCACATTGCAAGGTTCAATTCTGAAATTTTTTGCTTTTTCCTGCTAATCCTAGCATGATAAAGAAGATTCAAAGAGAGTGAGATGCCAGCTCCTTTCATTCAGTCAGTAGCTTCAAACATTTCTGGTATATGAAAAACATGTTTTTCAATGGCAAAAATCAATGAATATTGTAAATGCACAAACAGTAATATCTCCACATTGCAAGGTGCAATTCTGAAATTTTTTGCTTTTTCCTGTTAATCCTAGCATGATAAAGAAGATTCAAAGAGAGTGAGATGCCAGCTCCTTTCATTCAGTCAGTAGCTTCAAACATTTCTGGTATATGAAAAACATGTTTTTCAATGGCAAAAATCAATGAATATTGTAAATGCACAAACAGTAATATCTCCACATTGCACGGTGCAATTCTGAAATTTTTTGCTTTTTCCTGCTCCTCTTAGCATGATAAAGAAGATTCAAAGAGAGTGAGATGCCAGCTCCTTTCATTCAGTCAGTAGCTTCAAACATTTCTGGTATATGAATAACATGATGTTTTTCAATGGCAAAAATCAATGAATATTGTAAATGCACAAACAGTAATTTCTCCGCATTGCAAGGTGCAATTCTGAAATTTTTTGCTTTTTCCTGCTCCTCTTAGCATGATAAAGAAGATTCAAAGAGAGTGAGATGAGAGCTCCTTTCATTCAGTCAGTAGCTTCAATCATTTCTGGACGTTTTTCAATGGCAAAAATCAATGAATATTGTAAATGCACAAACAGTAATTTCTCCGCATTGCAAGGTGCAATTCTGAAATTTTTTGCTTTTTCCTGCTCCTCTTAGCATGATAAAGAAGATTCAAAGAGAGTGAGATGCCAGCTCCTTTCATTCAGTCAGTAGCTTCAATCATTTCTGGACGTTTTTCAATGGCAAAAATCAATGAATATTGTAAATGCACAAACAGTAATTTCTCCGCATTGCAAGGTGCAATTCTGAAATTTTTTGCTTTTTCCTGCTCCTCTTAGCATAATAAAGAAGATTCAAAGAGAGTGAGATGCCAGCTCCTTTCATTCAGTCAGTAGCTTCAATCATTTCTGGTATATGAATAACATGATGTTTTTCAATGGCAAAAATCAATGAATATTGTAAATGCACAAACAGTAATTTCTCCGCATTGCAAGGTGCAATTCTGAAATTTTTTGCTTTTTCCTGCTCCTCTTAGCATGATAAAGAAGATTCAAAGAGAGTGAGATGCCAGCTCCTTTCATTCAGTCAGTAGCTTCAATCATTTCTGGACGTTTTTCAATGGCAAAAATCAATGAATATTGTAAATGCACAAACAGTAATTTCTCCGCATTGCAAGGTGCAATTCTGAAATTTTTTGCTTTTTCCTGCTCCTCTTAGCATGGTAAAGAAGACTCAAAGAGAGTGAGATGCCAGCTACTTTCATTCAGTCAGTAGCTTCAATCATTTCTGGACGTTTTTCAACGGCAAAAATCAATGAATATTGTAGATGCACAAACAGTAATTTCTCCGCATTGCAAGGTGCAATTCTGAAATTTTTTGCTTTTTCCTGCTCCTCTTAGCATGATAAAGAAGATTCAAAGAGACTGAGATGCCAGCTCCTTTCATTCAGTCAGTAGCTTCAATCATTTCTGGACGTTTTTCAATGGCAAAAATCAATGAATATTGTAAATGCACAAACAGTAATTTCTCCGCATTGCAAGGTGCAATTCTGAAATTTTTTGCTTTTTCCTGCTCCTCTTAGCATGATAAAGAAGATTCAAAGAGAGTGAGATGCCAGCTCCTTTCATTCAGTCAGTAGCTTCAATCATTTCTGGATGTTTTTCAATGGCAAAAATCAATGAATATTGTAAATGCACAAACAGTAATTTCTCCGCATTGCAAGGTGCAATTCTGAAATTTTTTGCTTTTTCCTGCTCCTCTTAGCATGATAAAGAAGATTCAAAGAGAGTGAGATGCCAGCTCCTTTCATTCAGTCAGTAGCCTCAATCATTTCTGGACGTTTTTCAATGGCAAAAATCAATGAATATTGTAAATGCACAAACAGTAATTTCTTCGCATTGCAAGGTGCAATTCTGAAATTTTTTGCTTTTTCCTGCTCCTCTTAGCATGATAAAGAAGATTCAAAGAGAGTGAGATGCCAGCTCCTTTCATTCAGTCAGTAGCTTCAAACATTTCTGGTATATGAATAACATGATGTTTTTCAATGGCGGCAAAAATCAATGAATATTGTAAATGCACAAACAGTAATTTCTCCGCATTGCAAGGTGCAATTCTGAAATTTTTTGCTTTTTCCTGCTCCTCTTAGCATGATAAAGAAGATTCAAAGAGAGTGAGATGCCAGCTCCTTTCATTCAGTCAGTAGCTTCAATCATTTCTGGACGTTTTTCAATGGCAAAAATCAATGAATATTGTAAATGCACAAACAGTAATTCCGCATTGCAAGGTGCAATTCTGAAATTTTTTGCTTTTTCCTGCTCCTCTTAGCATGATAAAGAAGATTCAAAGAGAGTGAGATGCCAGCTCCTTTCATTCAGTCAGTAGCTTCAATCATTTCTGGACGTTTTTCAATGGCAAAAATCAATGAATATTGTAAATGCACAAACAGTAATTTCTCCGCATTGCAAGGTGCAATTCTGAAATTTTTTGCTTTTTCCTGCTCCTCTTAGTATGATAAAGAAGATTCAAAGAGAGTGAGATGCCAGCTCCTTTCATTCAGTCAGTAGCTTCAAACATTTCTGGTATATGAATAACATGATGTTTTTCAATGGCAAAAATCAATGAATATTGTAAATGCACAAACAGTAATTTCTCCGCATTGCAAGGTGCAATTCTGAAATTTTTTGCTTTTTCCTGCTCCTCTTAGCATGATAAAGAAGATTCAAAGAGAGTGAGATGCCAGCTCCTTTCATTCAGTCAGTAGCTTCAATCATTTCTGGTATATGAATAACATGATGTTTTTCAATGGCAAAAATTAATGAATATTGTAAATGCACAAACAGTAATTTCTCCGCATTGCAAGGTGCAATTCTGAAATTTTTTGCTTTTTCCTGCTCCTCTTAGCATGATAAAGAAGATTCAAAGAGAGTGAGATGCCAGCTCCTTTCATTCAGTCAGTAGCTTCAAACATTTCTGGTATATGAAAAACATGTTTTTCAATGGCAAAAATCAATGAATATTGTAAATGCACAAACAGTAATATCTCTACATTGCACGGTGCAATTCTGAAATTTTTAGCTTTTTCCTGTTAATCCTAGCATGATAAAGAAGATTCAAAGAGAGTGAGATGCCAGCTCCTTTCATTCAGTCAGTAGCTTCAAACATTTCTGGTATATGAAAAACATGTTTTTCAATGGCAAAAATCAATGAATATTGTAAATGCACAAACAGTAATATCTCCACATTGCAAGGTGCAATTCTGAAATTTTTTGCTTTTTCCTGCTAATCCTAGCATGATAAAGAAGATTCAAAGAGAGTGAGATGCCAGCTCCTTTCATTCAGTCAGTAGCTTCAAACATTTCTGGTATATGAAAAACATGTTTTTCAATGGCAAAAATCAATGAATATTGTAAATGCACAAACAGTAATATCTCCACATTGCAAGGTGCAATTCTGAAATTTTTTGCTTTTTCCTGTTAATCCTAGCATGATAAAGAAGATTCAAAGAGAGTGAGATGCCAGCTCCTTTCATTCAGTCAGTAGCTTCAAACATTTCTGGTATATGAAAAACATGTTTTTCAATGGCAAAAATCAATGAATATTGTAAATGCACAAACAGTAATATCTCCACATTGCACGGTGCAATTCTGAAATTTTTAGCTTTTTCCTGTTAATCCTAGCATGATAAAGAAGATTCAAAGAGAGTGAGATGCCAGCTCCTTTCATTCAGTCAGTAGCTTCAAACATTTCTGGTATATGAAAAACATGTTTTTCAATGGCAAAAATCAATGAATATTGTAAATGCACAAACAGTAATATCTCCACATTGCAAGGTGCAATTCTGAAATTTTTTGCTTTTTCCTGCTAATCCTAGCATGATAAAGAAGATTCAAAGAGAGTGAGATGCCAGCTCCTTTCATTCAGTCAGTAGCTTCAAACATTTCTGGTATATGAAAAACATGTTTTTCAATGGCAAAAATCAATGAATATTGTAAATGCACAAACAGTAATATCTCCACATTGCACGGTGCAATTCTGAAATTTTTAGCTTTTTCCTGTTAATCCTAGCATGATAAAGAAGATTCAAAGAGAGTGAGATGCCAGCTCCTTTCATTCAGTCAGTAGCTTCAAACATTTCTGGTATATGAAAAACATGTTTTTCAATGGCAAAAATCAATGAATATTGTAAATGCACAAACAGTAATATCTCCACATTGCAAGGTGCAATTCTGAAATTTTTTGCTTTTTCCTGTTAATCCTAGCATGATAAAGAAGATTCAAAGAGAGTGAGATGCCAGCTCCTTTCATTCAGTCAGTAGCTTCAAACATTTCTGGTATATGAAAAACATGTTTTTCAATGGCAAAAATCAATGAATATTGTAAATGCACAAACAGTAATATCTCCACATTGCAAGGTGCAATTCTGAAATTTTTTGCTTTTTCCTGCTAATCCTAGCATGATAAAGATTCAAAGAGAGTGAGATGCCAGCTCCTTTCATTCAGTCAGTAGCTTCAAACATTTCTGGTATATGAAAAACATGTTTTTCAATGGCAAAAATCAATGAATATTGTAAATGCACAAACAGTAATATCTCCACATTGCACGGTGCAATTCTGAAATTTTTAGCTTTTTCCTGTTAATCCTAGCATGATAAAGAAGATTCAAAGAGAGTGAGATGCCAGCTCCTTTCATTCAGTCAGTAGCTTCAAACATTTCTGGTATATGAAAAACATGTTTTTCAATGGCAAAAATCAATGAATATTGTAAATGCACAAACAGTAATATCTCCACATTGCAAGGTGCAATTCTGAAATTTTTT
>NW_027366112.1:0-81180 GCF_046119375.1 Phyllobates terribilis
ATATTACTGTTTGTGCATTTACAATATTCATTGATTTTTGCCATTGAAAAACATGTTTTTCATATACCAGAAATGTTTGAAGCTACTGACTGAATGAAAGGAGCTGGCATCTCACTCTCTTTGAATCTTCTTTATCATGCTAGGATTAGCAGGAAAAAGCAAAAAATTTCAGAATTGCACCTTGCAATGTGGAGATATTACTGTTTGTGCATTTACAATATTCATTGATTTTTGCCATTGAAAAACGTTTTTCATATACCAGAAATGTTTGAAGCTACTGACTGAATGAAAGGAGCTGGCATCTCACTCTCTTTGAATCTTCTTTATCATGCTAGGATTAGCAGGAAAAAGCAAAAAATTTCAGAATTGCACCTTGCAATGTGGAGATATTACTGTTTGTGCATTTACAATATTCATTGATTTTTGCCATTGAAAAACATGTTTTTCATATACCAGAAATGTTTGAAGCTACTGACTGAATGAAAGGAGCTGGCATCTCACTCTCTTTGAATCTTCTTTATCATGGTAGGATTAACAGGAAAAAGCAAAAAATTTCAGAATTGCACCTTGCAATGTGGAGATATTACTGTTTGTGCATTTACAATATTCATTGATTTTTGCCATTGAAAAACATGTTTTTCATATACCAGAAATGTTTGAAGCTACTGACTGAATGAAAGGAGCTGGCATCTCACTCTCTTTGAATCTTCTTTATCATGCTAGGATTAACAGGAAAAAGCTAAAAATTTCAGAATTGCACCGTGCAATGTGGAGATATTACTGTTTGTGCATTTACAATATTCATTGATTTTTGCCATTGAAAAACATGTTTTTCATATACCAGAAATGTTTGAAGCTACTGACTGAATGAAAGGAGCTGGCATCTCACTCTCTTTGAATCTTCTTTATCATGCTAGGATTAACAGGAAAAAGCAAAAAATTTCAGAATTGCACCTTGCAATGTGGAGATATTACTGTTTGTGCATTTACAATATTCATTGATTTTTGCCATTGAAAAACATGTTTTTCATATACCAGAAATGTTTGAAGCTACTGACTGAATGAAAGGAGCTGGCATCTCACTCTCTTTGAATCTTCTTTATCATGCTAGGATTAGCAGGAAAAAGCAAAAAATTTCAGAATTGCACCTTGCAATGTGGAGATATTACTGTTTGTGCATTTACAATATTCATTGATTTTTGCCATTGAAAAACGTTTTTCATATACCAGAAATGTTTGAAGCTACTGACTGAATGAAAGGAGCTGGCATCTCACTCTCTGAATCTTCTTTATCATGCTAGGATTAGCAGGAAAAAGCAAAAAATTTCAGAATTGCACCTTGCAATGTGGAGATATTACTGTTTGTGCATTTACAATATTCATTGATTTTTGCCATTGAAAAACATGTTTTTCATATACCAGAAATGTTTGAAGCTACTGACTGAATGAAAGGAGCTGGCATCTCACTCTCTTTGAATCTTCTTTATCATGGTAGGATTAACAGGAAAAAGCAAAAAATTTCAGAATTGCACCTTGCAATGTGGAGATATTACTGTTTGTGCATTTACAATATTCATTGATTTTTGCCATTGAAAAACATGTTTTTCATATACCAGAAATGTTTGAAGCTACTGACTGAATGAAAGGAGCTGGCATCTCACTCTCTTTGAATCTTCTTTATCATGCTAGGATTAACAGGAAAAAGCTAAAAATTTCAGAATTGCACCGTGCAATGTGGAGATATTACTGTTTGTGCATTTACAATATTCATTGATTTTTGCCATTGAAAAACATGTTTTTCATATACCAGAAATGTTTGAAGCTACTGACTGAATGAAAGGAGCTGGCATCTCACTCTCTTTGAATCTTCTTTATCATGCTAGGATTAACAGGAAAAAGCAAAAAATTTCAGAATTGCACCTTGCAATGTGGAGATATTACTGTTTGTGCATTTACAATATTCATTGATTTTTGCCATTGAAAAACATGTTTTTCATATACCAGAAATGTTTGAAGCTACTGACTGAATGAAAGGAGCTGGCATCTCACTCTCTTTGAATCTTCTTTATCATGCTAGGATTGGCAGGAAAAAGCAAAAAATTTCAGAATTGCACCTTGCAATGTGGAGATATTACTGTTTGTGCATTTACAATATTCATTGATTTTTGCCATTGAAAAACATGTTTTTCATATACCAGAAATGTTTGAAGCTACTGACTGAATGAAAGGAGCTGGCATCTCACTCTCTTTGAATCTTCTTTATCATGCTAGGATTAGCAGGAAAAAGCAAAAAATTTCAGAATTGCACCTTGCAATGCGGAGATATTACTGTTTGTGCATTTACAATATTCATTGATTTTTGCCATTGAAAAACATGTTTTTCATATACCAGAAATGTTTGAAGCTACTGACTGAATGAAAGGAGCTGGCATCTCACTCTCTTTGAATCTTCTTTATCATGCTAGGATTAACAGGAAAAAGCAAAAAATTTCAGAATTGCACCTTGCAATGTGGAGATATTACTGTTTGTGCATTTACAATATTCATTGATTTTTGCCATTGAAAAACATGTTTTTCATATACCAGAAATGTTTGAAGCTACTGACTGAATGAAAGGAGCTGGCATCTCACTCTCTTTGAATCTTCTTTATCATGCTAGGATTAGCAGGAAAAAGCAAAAAATTTCAGAATTGCACCTTGCAATGTGGAGATATTACTGTTTGTGCATTTACAATATTCATTGATTTTTGCCATTGAAAAACGTTTTTCATATACCAGAAATGTTTGAAGCTACTGACTGAATGAAAGGAGCTGGCATCTCACTCTCTGAATCTTCTTTATCATGCTAGGATTAGCAGGAAAAAGCAAAAAATTTCAGAATTGCACCTTGCAATGTGGAGATATTACTGTTTGTGCATTTACAATATTCATTGATTTTTGCCATTGAAAAACATGTTTTTCATATACCAGAAATGTTTGAAGCTACTGACTGAATGAAAGGAGCTGGCATCTCACTCTCTTTGAATCTTCTTTATCATGGTAGGATTAACAGGAAAAAGCAAAAAATTTCAGAATTGCACCTTGCAATGTGGAGATATTACTGTTTGTGCATTTACAATATTCATTGATTTTTGCCATTGAAAAACATGTTTTTCATATACCAGAAATGTTTGAAGCTACTGACTGAATGAAAGGAGCTGGCATCTCACTCTCTTTGAATCTTCTTTATCATGCTAGGATTAACAGGAAAAAGCTAAAAATTTCAGAATTGCACCGTGCAATGTGGAGATATTACTGTTTGTGCATTTACAATATTCATTGATTTTTGCCATTGAAAAACATGTTTTTCATATACCAGAAATGTTTGAAGCTACTGACTGAATGAAAGGAGCTGGCATCTCACTCTCTTTGAATCTTCTTTATCATGCTAGGATTAACAGGAAAAAGCAAAAAATTTCAGAATTGCACCTTGCAATGTGGAGATATTACTGTTTGTGCATTTACAATATTCATTGATTTTTGCCATTGAAAAACATGTTTTTCATATACCAGAAATGTTTGAAGCTACTGACTGAATGAAAGGAGCTGGCATCTCACTCTCTTTGAATCTTCTTTATCATGCTAGGATTAGCAGGAAAAAGCAAAAAAATTCAGAATTGCACCTTGCAATGTGGAGATATTACTGTTTGTGCATTTACAATATTCATTGATTTTTGCCATTGAAAAACATGTTTTTCATATACCAGAAATGTTTGAAGCTACTGACTGAATGAAAGGAGCTGGCATCTCACTCTCTTTGAATCTTCTTTATCATGCTAGGATTAGCAGGAAAAAGCAAAAAATTTCAGAATTGCACCTTGCAATGCGGAGATATTACTGTTTGTGCATTTACAATATTCATTGATTTTTGCCATTGAAAAACATGTTTTTCATATACCAGAAATGTTTGAAGCTACTGACTGAATGAAAGGAGCTGGCATCTCACTCTCTTTGAATCTTCTTTATCATGCTAGGATTAACAGGAAAAAGCAAAAAATTTCAGAATTGCACCTTGCAATGTGGAGATATTACTGTTTGTGCATTTACAATATTCATTGATTTTTGCCATTGAAAAACGTTTTTCATATACCAGAAATGTTTGAAGCTACTGACTGAATGAAAGGAGCTGGCATCTCACTCTCTTTGAATCTTCATCATGCTAGGATTAACAGGAAAAAGCTAAAAATTTCAGAATTGCACCGTGCAATGTGGAGATATTACTGTTTGTGCATTTACAATATTCATTGATTTTTGCCATTGAAAAACATGTTTTTCATATACCAGAAATGTTTGAAGCTACTGACTGAATGAAAGGAGCTGGCATCTCACTCTCTTTGAATCTTCTTTATCATGCTAGGATTAGCAGGAAAAAGCAAAAAATTTCAGAATTGCACCTTGCAATGTGGAGATATTACTGTTTGTGCATTTACAATATTCATTGATTTTTGCCATTGAAAAACGTTTTTCATATACCAGAAATGTTTGAAGCTACTGACTGAATGAAAGGAGCTGGCATCTCACTCTCTTTGAATCTTCTTTATCATGCTAGGATTAGCAGGAAAAAGCAAAAAATTTCAGAATTGCACCTTGCAATGTGGAGATATTACTGTTTGTGCATTTACAATATTCATTGATTTTTGCCATTGAAAAACATGTTTTTCATATACCAGAAATGTTTGAAGCTACTGACTGAATGAAAGGAGCTGGCATCTCACTCTCTTTGAATCTTCTTTATCATGCTAGGATTAACAGGAAAAAGCAAAAAATTTCAGAATTGCACCTTGCAATGTGGAGATATTACTGTTTGTGCATTTACAATATTCATTGATTTTTGCCATTGAAAAACATGTTTTTCATATACCAGAAATGTTTGAAGCTACTGACTGAATGAAAGGAGCTGGCATCTCACTCTCTTTGAATCTTCTTTATCATGCTAGGATTAACAGGAAAAAGGTAAAAATTTCAGAATTGCACCGTGCAATGTGGAGATATTACTGTTTGTGCATTTACAATATTCATTGATTTTTGCCATTGAAAAACATGTTTTTCATATACCAGAAATGTTTGAAGCTACTGACTGAATGAAAGGAGCTGGCATCTCACTCTCTTTGAATCTTCTTTATCATGCTAGGATTAACAGGAAAAAGCTAAAAATTTCAGAATTGCACCGTGCAATGTGGAGATATTACTGTTTGTGCATTTACAATATTCATTGATTTTTGCCATTGAAAAACATGTTTTTCATATACCAGAAATGTTTGAAGCTACTGACTGAATGAAAGGAGCTGGCATCTCACTCTCTTTGAATCTTCTTTATCATGCTAGGATTAGCAGGAAAAAGCAAAAAATTTCAGAATTGCACCTTGCAATGTGGAGATATTACTGTTTGTGCATTTACAATATTCATTGATTTTTGCCATTGAAAAACATGTTTTTCATATACCAGAAATGTTTGAAGCTACTGACTGAATGAAAGGAGCTGGCATCTCACTCTCTTTGAATCTTCTTTATCATGCTAGGATTAGCAGGAAAAAGCTAAAAATTTCAGAATTGCACCGTGCAATGTGGAGATATTACTGTTTGTGCATTTACAATATTCATTGATTTTTGCCATTGAAAAACATGTTTTTCATATACCAGAAATGTTTGAAGCTACTGACTGAATGAAAGGAGCTGGCATCTCACTCTCTTTGTTTTACCATATTTTTTTTATTTTTAATAAACAGTTTAACAGGGGAATAACAATCGTAGCATAAAGTAGTGAAATAAGAATATTCGTGGGAAGGGGTAATTCCGAGGAAGGGGAAGGGAAAGGGAACAAACGGAAATGGAATAATCAGGGAAGGTGGGAGAAATTTGTTCGTCAAATAATAAACACGATAATAGATAACTTGAACAATTAAACACACACCACTATCATATTAGCAAAATTAAACATATTAATAAGCTAAACATGTAACACCTATTAAGATATTCCAGCATTATGAGATGATTGAGGGAACTTAATGGACCAAATATCCCACTTCTTAGAAAATTTAAGTAAATTATTGTTAATAAGGGCAAATCTGAGTTCAAATATTCTATGGAGATTCATCTTATCAACTAAGTCCTCCAAAGTGGGGACATGTGACTTTCTCCAATAAAAAGCCAATGTATTCTTACAAACTGAGAATAAATGAATCACCAAAGATCTTTCAAACGACTTGTATGATTCAAGATCCAAGGATAGTAAAGCCCTTTGAGGGGTCAATATTAGTGGTCTGCCCAAGAGATCATCTACCAAAGAAGAGATCTGAGCCCATAGATTGCGGATTTTAGGGCAGCTCCAAAAGAGATGTAACAGATCTCCCCTGAGGCCACACTCCCTCCAACAGAGGGGAGAGTTGCTGGGCTTTATATAGTGGAGCCTGATTGGAGTGTAGTACCATCTGGTTAAAATTTTGAAGTAGGCCTCTTGTAAGGGCATAGATATATTAGAGGCTTGTGAGAAAAGAAGAGCATTCTCCCATTGGTCGGATTGGAAATTGAGTTTTAGGTCCTTTTCCCATCGAATCATGTAAAGATGTTTTTGGAAAGAGAGGTCATTATTGAAGCTGTTATATAGGTGTCTCAGGCTCCAAAAAATCTTATGGGATGTGTTACTTAACAGGTTCACCGAGATTTCGGAAACGATAAATTTGCTAGAAATGAATTCCAGAATAATACTCTTTAAATGAGAGTATAAAAAGAAATCAGAAAAAGGCAAATTGAATCTTTTCTTAAGAATTTGGAAAGGGATAAAGACAGAAGCTTCATACAAGTCTCCAATTTTCCTTAACCCTTTAATGTCCCATTGATCTGGAATGGAAGAGTTATACAGATCAGCAACAAAACCAATTGGAAATTTTTTGACAAGGGAAAGCTTATCCATATCAGAATCTCTTAAAGGATTCTTTTTCTTTTTTTTGGTGATTTTTTTCCAGGCGTCAATGATCGCCTGGAAAATAGGGTGGGAAGAATCATGAGTACACTGTCTAAAGAGATGCCTGAGTAACAATTCACGAGGAGAAGAACCGTTATTTAAGAAGGTCTCCAGAATCATCCAAGCTGGGGGGCTGTCAGAATTAAACCAGTAACTGCTCTGTTTGATAAGGTTTGCCAGATAGTAAGCGGAAATATTAGGATGGCTCAGACCTCCGTTACTTTTATTCTTGTACAATATATCAGCAGATATCCTCGCACGTTTATTATCCCAGACATAAGAATTAATCTGATTTTGAATTTTTTGAATAAAGATATGGGAAATAGATAAAGGTAGGTTGCGGAAAAAATACAAAATTTTGGGAAGAACAAACATCTTGATAGAGAGGACTCTACCCCACCACGACAAATCTCTTTTCATAAAATCCATCAAATCTCCCCGGACGATGTCATCAATCCGAACCAGATTGTCAGAGATTGTTGAATTAATAGATTTACCAATACTGATCCCCAAATAAGTCAGATTGCGTTTAGCCAGACCAAAGGAAAATCTTAAGTGTAAAACCTCTCTCGTCTGACGGTCCAGATTAATATTCAAAAGTTTAGACTTCTCATTGTTAATTTTAAAATAAGAAATCTGAGAGAATAGTTCTAGAACCTTTGAAACCTCCGCAACCGAATTTACTGGGTCCAGCAAGGAAAGCATAACATCATCTGCAAAGAGGCCAATTTTAAATTCTCGAGATGGGGTAGAAATCCCCCTAATGTCAGTGTTTTCTCTAATCCTCTGTGCCAAAGGCTCCATAGCCAGGACAAAGAGAAGGGGGGAAAGTGGGCAACCCTGTCTAGTACCATTTGTGATAGGGATTGGATTTGAGAGATAATTGTTAACATAAATTTTTGCTTGGGGGTTAGAATAGAGGGCCATAATTGAAGAGAGAAATTTGTTATCAAAACCGAATTTAATAAGGGTGAGTTTAAGGTATAGCCAATTTAACCTGTCGAAAGCTTTTTCAGCGTCTAAAGCAAGCAATGAAGTTGGGAGTTTCGCCGTATTTATCACCTTAATAATATTCAGAAGTCTTCTAGAGCCATCAGTTGCTTGCCTCCCACCAACGAAGCCAATCTGATCATCGTTGATGAGAGATGGGAGAATAGTCGATAAACGATTGGCCAGAATTTTCGAATATATCTTAATATCAGTGTTAATTAGCGAAATGGGCCTATAATTTTTAACATTATCTCTCTCATCCTTAGACTTGGGTATTAGGGTAATGGTGGCTTCCAGCATTTCTGAGGGGAAGGAGCTTATTGAGGAAGCATGATTGAAAATTTTCGTGAGAGGGGAAGAAAGTAGGTCACAAAAAGTTTTATAATACTCATTAATGAACCCATCTGGACCCGGAGCCTTGAAATCTTTAAGTTGCTTTATTGTGTTAATAATTTCAAGGTTAGAAAAAGGCTTATTCAATGACTCGTGATCCAGAGGGCTCAATTTCGGTAGGTTAATGGAGGATAAAAATTTGTTGATTGCATCTGGGTGAGGATGGGAAATTAGAGGATCAGTTTTGATGTTATAGAGTTTTTTGTAAAAATTTGCAAACTGGTTCACTATATCTTTAGGGTGGCAAAACGTTATTCCACTATTGTTTTTTATTTTATCTATTCTATTAATTGCTCTTTTACATTTGACTAGGCGGGCCATAAAGCGGGTAGGTTTATTTAGGGCCGCATAGTAATTAAATTTTGATTTCCGAATAATTGCATCATAGGAGGAAGAAATTTCTGATTTTAGCTCTACTCTTAAATTTGAGAGTTCTTTTTGAATTATTGGGGAAGGGGAAGGAAGATTAATTTGCTCTAATTCTTTTTCCCTAATCAGTTTTTGAAGAGAATTAATTTTTGATCTTTTTTCTTTTTTTTCAAATGAGGATATCTGCATTAGTACACCACGAAGGACGGCCTTGTGAGCGCACCAGCTGGAGAAGGGATTAGATAAATCTGGGGTATCATTCTCCCTAAAATAATCAGAAATAGCTTTTTCAATAATTTTTTTGTTTTTGGGGTTATGAATAAGTGAAGATCTACATTTCCAAAGAAATCCATTTTTAATAAGAGGACCAATATGAATTTCACATGACGTAGGGGCATGATCTGATAGAGACCTAAGACCTATAGATACGTTAGAGAATTTGGGTAAAGAAAAAACGTCAGTTATTATTAAGTCTATTCTAGAGGCCGTTTGGTGCGCATCCGAAAAATGGGAGAATTCTTTGGAGGTAGTTTGCAGACATCTAAATGTATCAAATAGTTCGTTTTTATAAAGCCAGTTATTTAGCGTCGGGTATAAATGACGGCTGGGGGAGGAAGAGTCCATATGCCCGTCCGGGACCATGTTGAAGTCTCCCAAAAAAATCAATTCGCCTCTCCTAACCTCTTCAACCTTTCTAAAAACCTTATTCAAAAAGGGTATTTGCTTTTTATTTGGGGCGTATAGGTTAACAACAGTGCACTCATGATTATTCAGTTTACAGAGCAATATATGGAACCTTCCATTGACATCTCTATGCTGATCTAAAAACTCAAATGGGACAGAATCTCTGATCACTGTAGCTACACCGGCTTTTTTCCGGTCGCTAGTGGATTCAAATATATGAGGGTAGCGTTTGTGGGTAAAGGTAGGGTGTTTTCCCTCGGCAAACCTTGTCTCCTGAAGACACGCAACATCAGCACCAAGATGACCCAATTCCTTCCAAAGGGAGAATCTCTTATTGGGACTGTTTAGGCCTCTTACATTATAGGTGATGATCTTGATAGGCATAGGTAAGTTAATAATCAAAGTAAATCACAAGGAGAGGGGTCAGTTGGTCCAACAAATTCCCAAAAAATAAAAATCAACCGACAATCAAAGCTGGAATACAATATCTCTAATATTAATTCAAAGATAGTAATAACAATAACCAAGTATTCAAAGAAAAAGAAAAAACGAATCAAAAAATCTCCTGAGGGAACCTTCACCGAAAAGGTTCTCCCTCAGATTGGGGGGAAAAAAAAATGTGGACAAACCATGAAGGCTAAATGTAAAGAAGACTGATAAATTTATTATAGCATGTTAGGTGAGGTGGTAAAATGAGTTTATTTTTAAAGGGGACTCCCGAGGGAGTAATGTTTATCATTTCAGCGGTGGGGTGCCTTTGTAACTTTGTAGGGAATGTCTTTTATAAAGTCAAAAAATTTAGGGCCTTCATCAGGGTCTGTAAGAGTGAATGTTTTCCGGTTAAAGAAAATCAGCAACTTTACTGGAAAGCCCCACCTATACGGGATATTCATATCCCTCAGTCTGTCTGTGGTCAGTTTGTATGACCTTCTTGTATCCATGGTTTCTTTGGAAAAATCTGAGAAGATTTTTAAGTGCGAAAAAGGCTCTGGAAAAGTCCTGTTTTCCCTAATATAATTCAAGATTTTCTCTTTGGTCGAGAAAAAATGTAACCTAACTATTACATCCCTAGGAAGATCCGAGGAGATGGAGGTCGGACGAAATAGGCGATGGGCCCTATCGATAATAAGATCCTGCTCAGAGAGGGATGGGATTGTCTTGTGAAATAAGTCTTTGACAAAAGCCAAGACATCTGAGGGAGAAACATCCTCAGATATGCCTCTAATTTTCAAATTATTTCTCCTACTCCTATCCTCCAAATCCGCAACTTTTAATCTGAGTCTTTTAAGCTCAGATTTAATTTCTAGATTATCAGAAGAGACAGACTCTACCCTTCCCTCCACCGTTTCAAGTCTTTTAGTGTTTTCCTCCAATTTAAGACCAAAAGCTTCCAAAGTAGATTTCAT
This sequence comes from Phyllobates terribilis, assembly GCF_046119375.1. Lineage (NCBI taxonomy): Eukaryota > Metazoa > Chordata > Amphibia > Anura > Dendrobatidae > Phyllobates > Phyllobates terribilis. Next base: position 10,843 of record NW_027366112.1, read on the forward strand.
GGTGTCTACCTGTTTCTCGAAGCCCAGTTTCATATTTCTGTCAATTGTCTTTAAAAGATTGTCCAGATATGAACCAAGGTCGGTATTTCCCAACTCTTGTGAAATGGGCATTTTGACCGGGACACTAAGCGTAGGGTCTGGGGACGAAGGGGAAAAGTCCTTTTTAGCACGTCTCTTATCTGGACTAGGATTAGGAGACGTGTCCGAGGATTCCTCCTCCGAACTCGTAGCCAATGAAGAATACTTGTTGCTCCAGGCTCCTGGGTCCCTTCTCTTTGATGAGATGGAAATATCCATCTCTTCCACTTTTTTTCCTTTAACTACGGTAGAAGGGGCAGGTTTAGCATCAGGAATTCTCTGTGGTTTTGGAGATAATAGACTTTTAGAAGATTCTTTGGTGGGAGAGCTTATTTTAGAACTCTGTCTGTCTTCCGGATTTCTATGAGGTGATCTGGACTTAAGTGGACTGACAGTATTGACAGCATCTTCTGATGGGTTTGAAAATGAAAAGCGTTGGGAGGACTTCGCTCTAACCGCACTAGTTTTAAGGGGAGCTTCCAAAGACTTTTGGGTATTTTTTTTATTAGCCGCCATTATAAAATATCAGACCTATGGGTATATATATATAGAAAAACACTAAAATGACACTAAAAATAGTTGAAAGGTGGACAAAAAACTTTAGGGTTGCAAAATGACTGGGAACAATGGCTAGAAGAAATTTGCGTTAAACAAATATCAATCCAACAAAAGACAATCAATACCCTTAAAAACTGCAAAATTATGTACCCCCTAAAATGCAATCCTTAAAATATGAATTACAATCTGAAATTGACCTGAGGGATAAAAATAAAAGGCACATATAGTTCTTAACATGAAACTAATTATTATGGAGGCTTGCAAATCTGTAGAGTTCCATGGGCACCAACTGTTATATATATATCAAGTAGCGTAGTCACAGGGTATATATATGAGGGCAGAGACAGATCCTCCTATCCCCCCCCTCCCCTCAGAGTCAAGTCTCGCAGTCAAAATGATATTACACCGTTTGGAGTTTAATAAACCTCCGTATCAGTATTAATATAGAATCAGCACCATGGACAGCAGTTCAGATCGACGCTGCAGCAGGAGGCAGGAGAAATTGACTGGTATAAGTTCAGCACCATGGACAGCAGTACAGACTAATATAAGTTCAGCACCATGGACAGCAGTTCAAATCAGCACCATGGACAGCAGTGCAGAGTAACGCCGCAACAGAAGGCAGGAGAATCTGAATAATGTAAGATCAGCACCTTGGACAGCAGAGCAGAGCAATGATACAGATAGAGGCGGGAGTTTTAAATGTGCCAGTGGAAATTCAGTACTATGGACACGGAGCACAGCTGTCATAGAAGTCTGTAGGGCTCAAATATCGGCAGCATACAAGATTTAGCAATGTTGCAGCAGGTAGGGGAATCAACCCACAGGGGTCTGCGGAGCCAGGCACCAGAGTCACAGATTCAGCAGAGTCAGCAGCAAAGCGGCACAGCGGGGAGGAATGAGGCGGACTGTAAGTACCGGTGGCTCCTGTCAGTTTAGGATCAGGGACATCAGAGACATCAGAGCGGCCCCCCCAGCAGCAGGAGAGGAAAACCGCCGCCGCTATAATAGACCCGGGGTTATAGGAATGTGGGCTGTGAACACCGGCGGTGTCCGTCAAACAAGGAGGGGGTGGAGCAGAGCGGGTCCTTTGCAGCGGAGGGGCACCGTCACTCTAGGAACAGCCCCAGGAAACAGGTAACAGCCGCACAGGAAGTAAGGAGCCCGGCCGCAGGAACCATCGGTGGCAGACAGCTGAAGGGAGAAGGGGACAGATCGGCGCCGCTGCAGGAGGGAGAGACACCGCTACGACCGGAGCAGCCCCGGGATTTTAAAGGACGGGTCCCCAGAAGTTAGGTAAGAGCCCGGGCGTCAGCCTGGGTTTAGCTCACCTTACTTTGAAGTATGCAGTCCCGCTCCGGCTCCCGGTCTCCGCGTCGTTCAGGCTTGGGGTCCCGGTCCTCAGCTAGATTTAGGGGTCTTGTCCCGTAGAGGCAGGAGGTTTGGTCCGGAGGAGCAGTGCCACTTCTCCAAGGTGCGGGGTCCTGTAGGTCCGGTCCGATGTTCCGTAGAGCTACTTCAGCTGGGAGCAGGGACGGGTTGCCTGGCGGCCGCCGGCGTCTCCAGCCAGGGAGAGTCCTGTGGCTTGATAGAAGGGGTCAATCTTCAGGGGACAGAGTCCTATTGGTTCACCTAAGTCCCCGGTCTCAGTGTCCACTCTTTAGGTTGCAGGACCGTGGAGGGGGACAAATTATCACGCGGTCTCCGTCACCACAGCAGCGGGACCGCGCGGCCTTTTTAGATGATATCTACAGATCCGCTCCTCCGTGTAGCCGCGTCAGCTGTGAGCAGGGCCGGGTCTTCGGGCTGCTGCCGGCGTCCTGAAGCAGGAAGGTCCCGTAGCTTGGTGTCCGTGTGCTGGACTTCTCAGGGCTCCGGTCTCACAATCTTCTTACTTGATTGTAGATCTGGAAGGTCCCCGGGGTCCGCGATCCTCCACAGAAAGTGCCGGCCGGTGTTTTTAACTTCCGGAGTCCTGTCACTGGTCGCAGCTAGTAGCAGGGTGGTACAGCGCCGGGCGGTGGTATCTCTGTAGGAGTCTTACCCCCGGTCGCAGCTGGAAGTGGGGTGGATAGCAGGCAGGGACAGCTTGCAGGCTGGTGGTCCAGTACAGTGGGGCCGTTTTCAGGGCTACAGGGTCCCGTGGGTCTAGTTAGGACTCGGTCCTTGTTACTTCCCAGCACAGGCTGTAAAAGCTGAAGTATATAATCGGCTCGTCCCGCAGCCACCGGCCTCCCACAACAGCAGAGCAGGCTTTAAGGGCTCCCTGCCACCTTCCTCAAAATATGAATCCTTTGCAAATTGTCCGATAGCACCCGATAAACAGTGTTCCTAGGTCCAGAGGAAGGGAGTAGGGAGGGTCCCCTTGCAGAGACACACAGACCTGCAAGCCTGCAGGTCTATGTCACAATACCCACGACTGGCATGAAATCAAGGGCGCACCTCACTGCTTCCAAACGAAATATCTCCCAGAATAACGGGTCAGGGAGAGTCTTTTCAGTATCCAGATGATCCTTAAGCTTTAGGGAGTTAATCCATGTAAGAATTGATCGAGTAAATCTTCTTAAGTTGCTTTTATCGTCGCTTTGTAGTTTTAGCCCTCAGGGAGCTCAGGATCAAGCTGCCATCTCGTCCTGTGCTCAGGCCACTCCCCCATCTCACTCTCTTTGAATCTTCTTTATCATGCTAGGATTAGCAGGAAAAAGCAAAAAATTTCAGAATTGCACCTTGCAATGCGGAGATATTACTGTTTGTGCATTTACAATATTCATTGATTTTTGCCATTGAAAAACATGTTTTTCATATACCAGAAATGTTTGAAGCTACTGATTGAATGAAAGGAGCTGGCATCTCACTCTCTTTGAATCTTCTTTATCATGCTAGGATTAACAGGAAAAAGCAAAAAATTTCAGAATTGCACCTTGCAATGTGGAGATATTACTGTTTGTGCATTTACAATATTCATTGATTTTTGCCATTGAAAAACGTTTTTCATATACCAGAAATGTTTGAAGCTACTGACTGAATGAAAGGAGCTGGCATCTCACTCTCTTTGAATCTTCTTTATCATGCTAGGATTAGCAGGAAAAAGCAAAAAATTTCAGAATTGCACCTTGCAATGTGGAGATATTACTGTTTGTGCATTTACAATATTCATTGATTTTTGCCATTGAAAAACATGTTTTTCATATACCAGAAATGTTTGAAGCTACTGACTGAATGAAAGGAGCTGGCATCTCACTCTCTTTGAATCTTCTTTATCATGCTAGGATTAACAGGAAAAAGCAAAAAATTTCAGAATTGCACCTTGCAATGTGGAGATATTACTGTTTGTGCATTTACAATATTCATTGATTTTTGCCATTGAAAAACATGTTTTTCATATACCAGAAATGTTTGAAGCTACTGACTGAATGAAAGGAGCTGGCATCTCACTCTCTTTGAATCTTCTTTATCATGCTAGGATTAACAGGAAAAAGCTAAAAATTTCAGAATTGCACTGTGCAATGTGGAGATATTACTGTTTGTGCATTTACAATATTCATTGATTTTTGCCATTGAAAAACATGTTTTTCATATACCAGAAATGTTTGAAGCTACTGACTGAATGAAAGGAGCTGGCATCTCACTCTCTTTGAATCTTCTTTATCATGCTAGGATTAGCAGGAAAAAGCAAAAAATTTCAGAATTGCACCTTGCAATGTGGAGATATTACTGTTTGTGCATTTACAATATTCATTGATTTTTGCCATTGAAAAACATGTTTTTCATATACCAGAAATGTTTGAAGCTACTGACTGAATGAAAGGAGCTGGCATCTCACTCTCTTTGAATCTTCTTTATCATGCTAGGATTAACAGGAAAAAGCTAAAAATTTCAGAATTGCACCGTGCAATGTGGAGATATTACTGTTTGTGCATTTACAATATTCATTGATTTTTGCCATTGAAAAACATGTTTTTCATATACCAGAAATGTTTGAAGCTACTGACTGAATGAAAGGAGCTGGCATCTCACTCTCTTTGAATCTTCTTTATCATGCTAGGATTAACAGGAAAAAGCAAAAAATTTCAGAATTGCACCTTGCAATGTGGAGATATTACTGTTTGTGCATTTACAATATTCATTGATTTTTGCCATTGAAAAACATGTTTTTCATATACCAGAAATGTTTGAAGCTACTGACTGAATGAAAGGAGCTGGCATCTCACTCTCTTTGAATCTTCTTTATCATGCTAGGATTAACAGGAAAAAGCTAAAAATTTCAGAATTGCACCGTGCAATGTGGAGATATTACTGTTTGTGCATTTACAATATTCAATATCTCCACATTGCAAGGTGCAATTCTGAAATTTTTTGCTTTTTCCTGCTAATCCTAGCATGATAAAGAAGATTCAAAGAGAGTGAGATGCCAGCTCCTTTCATTCAGTCAGTAGCTTCAAACATTTCTGGTATATGAAAAACATGTTTTTCAATGGCAAAAATCAATGAATATTGTAAATGCACAAACAGTAATATCTCCGCATTGCAAGGTGCAATTCTGAAATTTTTTGCTTTTTCCTGCTAATCCTAGCATGATAAAGAAGATTCAAAGAGAGTGAGATGCCAGCTCCTTTCATTCAGTCAGTAGCTTCAAACATTTCTGGTATATGAAAAACATGTTTTTCAATGGCAAAAATCAATGAATATTGTAAAAGCACAAACAGTAATATCTCCACATTGCACGGTGCAATTCTGAAATTTTTAGCTTTTTCCTGTTAATCCTAGCATGATAAAGAAGATTCAAAGAGAGTGAGATGCCAGCTCCTTTCATTCAGTCAGTAGCTTCAAACATTTCTGGTATATGAAAAACATGTTTTTCAATGGCAAAAATCAATGAATATTGTAAATGCACAAACAGTAATATCTCCACATTGCAAGGTGCAATTCTGAAATTTTTTGCTTTTTCCTGCTAATCCTAGCATGATAAAGAAGATTCAAAGAGAGTGAGATGCCAGCTCCTTTCATTCAGTCAGTAGCTTCAAACATTTCTGGTATATGAAAAACATGTTTTTCAATGGCAAAAATCAATGAATATTGTAAATGCACAAACAGTAATATCTCCACATTGCACGGTGCAATTCTGAAATTTTTAGCTTTTTCCTGTTAATCCTAGCATGATAAAGAAGATTCAAAGAGAGTGAGATGCCAGCTCCTTTCATTCAGTCAGTAGCTTCAAACATTTCTGGTATATGAAAAACGTTTTTCAATGGCAAAAATCAATGAATATTGTAAATGCACAAACAGTAATATCTCCACATTGCAAGGTGCAATTCTGAAATTTTTTGCTTTTTCCTGTTAATCCTAGCATGATAAAGAAGATTCAAAGAGAGTGAGATGCCAGCTCCTTTCATTCAGTCAGTAGCTTCAAACATTTCTGGTATATGAAAAACATGTTTTTCAATGGCAAAAATCAATGAATATTGTAAATGCACAAACAGTAATATCTCCACATTGCACGGTGCAATTCTGAAATTTTTAGCTTTTTCCTGTTAATCCTAGCATGATAAAGAAGATTCAAAGAGAGTGAGATGCCAGCTCCTTTCATTCAGTCAGTAGCTTCAAACATTTCTGGTATATGAAAAACATGTTTTTCAATGGCAAAAATCAATGAATATTGTAAATGCACAAACAGTAATATCTCCACATTGCAAGGTGCAATTCTGAAATTTTTAGCTTTTTCCTGTTAATCCTAGCATGATAAAGAAGATTCAAAGAGAGTGAGATGCCAGCTCCTTTCATTCAATCAGTAGCTTCAAACATTTCTGGTATATGAAAAACATGTTTTTCAATGGCAAAAATCAATGAATATTGTAAATGCACAAACAGTAATATCTCCGCATTGCAAGGTGCAATTCTGAAATTTTTTGCTTTTTCCTGCTAATCCTAGCATGATAAAGAAGATTCAAAGAGAGTGAGATGCCAGCTCCTTTCATTCAGTCAGTAGCTTCAAACATTTCTGGTATATGAAAAACATGTTTTTCAATGGCAAAAATCAATGAATATTGTAAATGCACAAACAGTAATATCTCCACATTGCACGGTGCAATTCTGAAATTTTTAGCTTTTTCCTACTAATCCTAGCATGATAAAGAAGATTCAAAGAGTGTGAGATGCCAGCTCCTTTCATTCAGTCAGTAGCTTCAAACATTTCTGGTATATGAAAAACATGTTTTTCAATGGCAAAAATCAATGAATATTGTAAATGCACAAACAGTAATATCTCCACATTGCAAGGTGCAATTCTGAAATTTTTTGCTTTTTCCTGCTAATCCTAGCATGATAAAGAAGATTCAAAGAGAGTGAGATGCCAGCTCCTTTCATTCAGTCAGTAGCTTCAAACATTTCTGGTATATGAAAAACATGTTTTTCAATGGCAAAAATCAATGAATATTGTAAAAGCACAAACAGTAATATCTCCACATTGCACGGTGCAATTCTGAAATTTTTAGCTTTTTCCTGTTAATCCTAGCATGATAAAGAAGATTCAAAGAGAGTGAGATGCCAGCTCCTTTCATTCAGTCAGTAGCTTCAAACATTTCTGGTATATGAAAAACATGTTTTTCAATGGCAAAAATCAATGAATATTGTAAATGCACAAACAGTAATATCTCCGCATTGCAAGGTGCAATTCTGAAATTTTTTGCTTTTTCCTGCTAATCCTAGCATGATAAAGAAGATTCAAAGAGAGTGAGATGCCAGCTCCTTTCATTCAGTCAGTAGCTTCAAACATTTCTGGTATATGAAAAACATGTTTTTCAATGGCAAAAATCAATGAATATTGTAAAAGCACAAACAGTAATATCTCCACATTGCACGGTGCAATTCTGAAATTTTTAGCTTTTTCCTGTTAATCCTAGCATGATAAAGAAGATTCAAAGAGAGTGAGATGCCAGCTCCTTTCATTCAGTCAGTAGCTTCAAACATTTCTGGTATATGAAAAACATGTTTTTCAATGGCAAAAATCAATGAATATTGTAAATGCACAAACAGTAATATCTCCACATTGCAAGGTGCAATTCTGAAATTTTTTGCTTTTTCCTGCTAATCCTAGCATGATAAAGAAGATTCAAAGAGAGTGAGATGCCAGCTCCTTTCATTCAGTCAGTAGCTTCAAACATTTCTGGTATATGAAAAACATGTTTTTCAATGGCAAAAATCAATGAATATTGTAAATGCACAAACAGTAATATCTCCACATTGCACGGTGCAATTCTGAAATTTTTAGCTTTTTCCTGTTAATCCTAGCATGATAAAGAAGATTCAAAGAGAGTGAGATGCCAGCTCCTTTCATTCAGTCAGTAGCTTCAAACATTTCTGGTATATGAAAAACGTTTTTCAATGGCAAAAATCAATGAATATTGTAAATGCACAAACAGTAATATCTCCACATTGCAAGGTGCAATTCTGAAATTTTTTGCTTTTTCCTGTTAATCCTAGCATGATAAAGAAGATTCAAAGAGAGTGAGATGCCAGCTCCTTTCATTCAGTCAGTAGCTTCAAACATTTCTGGTATATGAAAAACATGTTTTTCAATGGCAAAAATCAATGAATATTGTAAATGCACAAACAGTAATATCTCCACATTGCACGGTGCAATTCTGAAATTTTTAGCTTTTTCCTGTTAATCCTAGCATGATAAAGAAGATTCAAAGAGAGTGAGATGCCAGCTCCTTTCATTCAGTCAGTAGCTTCAAACATTTCTGGTATATGAAAAACATGTTTTTCAATGGCAAAAATCAATGAATATTGTAAATGCACAAACAGTAATATCTCCACATTGCAAGGTGCAATTCTGAAATTTTTAGCTTTTTCCTGTTAATCCTAGCATGATAAAGAAGATTCAAAGAGAGTGAGATGCCAGCTCCTTTCATTCAATCAGTAGCTTCAAACATTTCTGGTATATGAAAAACATGTTTTTCAATGGCAAAAATCAATGAATATTGTAAATGCACAAACAGTAATATCTCCGCATTGCAAGGTGCAATTCTGAAATTTTTTGCTTTTTCCTGCTAATCCTAGCATGATAAAGAAGATTCAAAGAGAGTGAGATGCCAGCTCCTTTCATTCAGTCAGTAGCTTCAAACATTTCTGGTATATGAAAAACATGTTTTTCAATGGCAAAAATCAATGAATATTGTAAATGCACAAACAGTAATATCTCCACATTGCACGGTGCAATTCTGAAATTTTTAGCTTTTTCCTACTAATCCTAGCATGATAAAGAAGATTCAAAGAGTGTGAGATGCCAGCTCCTTTCATTCAGTCAGTAGCTTCAAACATTTCTGGTATATGAAAAACATGTTTTTCAATGGCAAAAATCAATGAATATTGTAAATGCACAAACAGTAATATCTCCACATTGCAAGGTGCAATTCTGAAATTTTTTGCTTTTTCCTGCTAATCCTAGCATGATAAAGAAGATTCAAAGAGAGTGAGATGCCAGCTCCTTTCATTCAGTCAGTAGCTTCAAACATTTCTGGTATATGAAAAACATGTTTTTCAATGGCAAAAATCAATGAATATTGTAAAAGCACAAACAGTAATATCTCCACATTGCACGGTGCAATTCTGAAATTTTTAGCTTTTTCCTGTTAATCCTAGCATGATAAAGAAGATTCAAAGAGAGTGAGATGCCAGCTCCTTTCATTCAGTCAGTAGCTTCAAACATTTCTGGTATATGAAAAACATGTTTTTCAATGGCAAAAATCAATGAATATTGTAAATGCACAAACAGTAATATCTCCGCATTGCAAGGTGCAATTCTGAAATTTTTTGCTTTTTCCTGCTAATCCTAGCATGATAAAGAAGATTCAAAGAGAGTGAGATGCCAGCTCCTTTCATTCAGTCAGTAGCTTCAAACATTTCTGGTATATGAAAAACATGTTTTTCAATGGCAAAAATCAATGAATATTGTAAAAGCACAAACAGTAATATCTCCACATTGCACGGTGCAATTCTGAAATTTTTAGCTTTTTCCTGTTAATCCTAGCATGATAAAGAAGATTCAAAGAGAGTGAGATGCCAGCTCCTTTCATTCAGTCAGTAGCTTCAAACATTTCTGGTATATGAAAAACATGTTTTTCAATGGCAAAAATCAATGAATATTGTAAATGCACAAACAGTAATATCTCCACATTGCAAGGTGCAATTCTGAAATTTTTTGCTTTTTCCTGCTAATCCTAGCATGATAAAGAAGATTCAAAGAGAGTGAGATGCCAGCTCCTTTCATTCAGTCAGTAGCTTCAAACATTTCTGGTATATGAAAAACATGTTTTTCAATGGCAAAAATCAATGAATATTGTAAATGCACAAACAGTAATATCTCCACATTGCACGGTGCAATTCTGAAATTTTTAGCTTTTTCCTGTTAATCCTAGCATGATAAAGAAGATTCAAAGAGAGTGAGATGCCAGCTCCTTTCATTCAGTCAGTAGCTTCAAACATTTCTGGTATATGAAAAACGTTTTTCAATGGCAAAAATCAATGAATATTGTAAATGCACAAACAGTAATATCTCCACATTGCAAGGTGCAATTCTGAAATTTTTTGCTTTTTCCTGTTAATCCTAGCATGATAAAGAAGATTCAAAGAGAGTGAGATGCCAGCTCCTTTCATTCAGTCAGTAGCTTCAAACATTTCTGGTATATGAAAAACGTTTTTCAATGGCAAAAATCAATGAATATTGTAAATGCACAAACAGTAATATCTCCACATTGCACGGTGCAATTCTGAAATTTTTAGCTTTTTCCTGTTAATCCTAGCATGATAAAGAAGATTCAAAGAGAGTGAGATGCCAGCTCCTTTCATTCAGTCAGTAGCTTCAAACATTTCTGGTATATGAAAAACATGTTTTTCAATGGCAAAAATCAATGAATATTGTAAATGCACAAACAGTAATATCTCCACATTGCAAGGTGCAATTCTGAAATTTTTAGCTTTTTCCTGTTAATCCTAGCATGATAAAGAAGATTCAAAGAGAGTGAGATGCCAGCTCCTTTCATTCAGTCAGTAGCTTCAAACATTTCTGGTATATGAAAAACATGTTTTTCAATGGCAAAAATCAATGAATATTGTAAATGCACAAACAGTAATATCTCCACATTGCACGGTGCAATTCTGAAATTTTTAGCTTTTTCCTACTAATCCTAGCATGATAAAGAAGATTCAAAGAGAGTGAGATGCCAGCTCCTTTCATTCAGTCAGTAGCTTCAAACATTTCTGGTATATGAAAAACATGTTTTTCAATGGCAAAAATCAATGAATATTGTAAATGCACAAACAGTAATATCTCCACATTGCAAGGTGCAATTCTGAAATTTTTTGCTTTTTCCTGTTAATCCTAGCATGATAAAGAAGATTCAAAGAGAGTGAGATGCCAGCTCCTTTCATTCAGTCAGTAGCTTCAAACATTTCTGGTATATGAAAAACATGTTTTTCAATGGCAAAAATCAATGAATATTGTAAATGCACAAACAGTAATATCTCCACATTGCACGGTGCAATTCTGAAATTTTTAGCTTTTTCCTGTTAATCCTAGCATGATAAAGAAGATTCAAAGAGAGTGAGATGGGGGGCGTGGCTTAGGCACAGACCAGGATGGCAGCATAGGTCTGAGCTCCATGAGGGCTAAAACTACAAAGCGACGATAAAAGCAACTTAAGAGGATTTATTCATTTAATTTTGGCATGGACAAACTTCTTAAAGCCTAAGGATCATCTGGATACTAAAAAGACTCTCCCTGACCCGTTATTCCAGGAGATATTTCATTTGGAAGCAGTGAGGTGCGTCCTTGATTTCATTCCAGTCGTGGGTATTGTGACATAGTCCTGCAGGCTTGCAGGTCTGTGTGTCTCTGCAAAGGGACCCTCACCACTCCCTACCTCCGGGCCTCAGAACACCGTTCATCGGGTGTTACTTGGTGGATTGCATAGGATTTATACTTTGAAGCCGGCGGCACGGAGCTCCGTGGATCAGCTGATCCCTGCATGCAGAGAAAGACTACTCTGTCCCGACTCCGGGAAAGGCCCCACTGAGGGAGATCAATCTTCAGACACTACCAACAAACCTCTCCTATCAGGTAAGAGGTTCTCTGAAAATAACCAGAAACCTACCTTGAAGCTGTGGGGGGATACAGTCGAGCCCTGGAATTGATCCCCGTGCTGACAGGCTCCTTTCATTCATTCTGCCGGCGAGTCGCGCGGCTCTGCTGCGGGACAAACCAACTCTGTAAGCCAGCTTCTGCAGCCTGTGCTGGGAAGAAACAAAGACTGAGTTCTAAATAGTCCCACGGGATCCTGCACCCCGAAAGCGGCCTCCCTGAACCAGATCCTCAGCCTGCAAGCTGTCCCTGCCTGCTAGTCACCCCATTACCAGCTGCGACCGGTGATAGAACTATTAAACTGAAAATACCGGCCGGCGCTGTGCAGGGAAGACCGCGGTCCCAGGAGTATTTGAGTGACAGTGTGATATTACAGACAGAGTCCGGGCTCTATTAATCAACCCCCCAATAAAACCAGGAGACCCCCTCTGTTTTAAAGTACCGGCGGCCACCTGACAATTTCATCCAACATCCAGCTGACGTGACCCCACAGAGGACCAGACCGGACCCGCAAGACTCCACTACATAGAGAAGCGACGCTGTACCCCCGGACCAAGTATCCACACTTCCACCGGACCCTGAGGACAAGACTCCTGTTACCAACTGAAGTCCGAGATCCCAAGGCTGAGCGACACGAAGATCAAGAGGCGGAGCGGGACGGTACACACCAAGCCATCAAGGTTAGATGAGCCCTGGCTAACACCAGGGCTCTTACCGTTTCCGTGGGTCTGTTGTCCGCGATCCCGAGGCTGCTCTGGTGGCAGCGGTGTCCCCTCTTCCCTCAGCTGACAGGCACCGTCAGTGTCTGTGTCGCGGCTCTCTCCTCCTCTGTGCGGCTGCCGCCGGGCTGTTCCCTTGATAGCGGTGCCCCCTCCTCTGTACTGAAGCCGTTCTGCTTACTGCTCTCTCCCATTGTCGGGCACTGCCGGTGTCTTCGGCCCGCCCCACCGCGTCCCTGAGGTTGCCATAGCGACGGAGGTTTCCCCCTCCTTAGCAGAGGGGCCGCTCCGCTCCTCTCAGCTCCAACTGATAGGAGCTGACAGTGCCCACAGTCCGCATTGTCCATCCTTAGATGTGCCGCTCTGCTGATTAACTCCTCCGGTGACTGTCTCCTGCAGACCCTGTGATCTACCTCCCCCTGCTGAAACACCACTGAGCTTTATATGCCCCCGGTATTTAAGCCCTGCAGGCTCATTCAGACTGCCCCTCTACTCCTGCAATAGTATCACTGTGCTCCAGCTGACTTGACACGCATACACAGCCGGCACATTCAAATCACCCCTGCCTCCTATTACAACGCCGCTCAGCTCTGCTGCCTAAGCTGTGTCTGAGGATCCCGGGGCTGTTCCCTTGGTGGCGGTGCCCCCCTCTTTTGACTGCGGGACTGTCTGATTCTCCCGGCTCCCAGCTGACAGGCACCGCCGACATTCACGGCTCGCCTCCATCTTCTGCCCGCTGCGCCGCTCTGCCACCTGTGTGCCTCTGGTGTGGGGTCCCCACTGACTCCCATTGACTGTATGCCCCCTCCTATTGCAGCGCTGCTGTGATCCCACCTGATACCGGCATCTATCTCCTGCTGCAACATTTAAATCTCCCGCCCCCTGCTGAACTGCTGAAGTGCCGCTCTGCTCCGCTGTCCAAGGTACTGATTTTATATCAGTACATATAAAGCGGTCTATCAGCCAATATATGGTGTGACAGCAACCTGAACACGGAGTTTGACTCTGAGGGGGAGAGGAGGGTTAAGTGGAACTGTTACTGCCTTCATATATATATTTTGTGACCACGCTACCTGATATATATATTACAGTTGGTGCTCATGGAATTCTACAGAACTGCTGATCTCTATAATAATTAGTTTTCTGTTGACAACTATATGTGCCTTTATTTTTATCCCTCAGGTCAATTTTCATTATTTCTTTTGATACTTTTGACTGTGATTTGCATTTAAAGGATTGCATTCTAGGGGGTACATAGCTCCGCAGTTTTTAAGAGTATTGTTTGCCTCTTGTCAGAATAATATTTGTTTATGCAAATTTCTTCTAGTCATTGTTCCTAGTTATTTTGCAACTCTAAAGTCTTTTGTCCACTCTTCAGGTCAATTATTTCTAGTGCCATTTTAATATTTTTCTATATATATATACTTATAGGTCTGATATTTTATAATGGCGGCTAATAAAAAAAATACCCAAAAGTCATTGGAAGCTCCCCTTAAATCTAGTGCGGTAAAAGCGAAGTCCTCTAAACGCTTTTCATTTTCAAACCCATCAGAAGATGCTGTCAATACTATTAGTCCTCTTAAGTCCAGATCTCCTCATAGAAATCTGGAAGACAGACAGAGTTCTAAAGTAAGCTCTCCCACCAAGGAATCTTCTAAAACTATATTATCTCCAAAACCACAGAGAATTCCTGATGCTAAACCTGCCCCTTCTACCGTAGTTAAGGAAAAAAAAGTGGAAAAGATGGATATTTCCATCTCATCAAAGAGAAGGGACCCAGGAGAATGGAGCAACAAATATTCTTCACTGGCCTCGAGCTCGGATGAAGAATCCTCGGACACATCTCCCAATCCCAGTCCAGATAAGAGACGTGCTAAAAGAGACTTTTCCCCTTCGTCCTCAGATCCTACTCCTAGTGTCCCGGTCAAAATGACCATTTCTCAAGATTTGGGAAATACCGACCTTGGTTTATATCTGGACAATCTTTTAAAGACGATTGACAGAAATATGAAACTGGGCTTCGAGAAACAGGTAGACACCATGAAATCTACTTTGGAAGCTTTTGGAGTTAAATTAGAGCAAAACACTAAAAGACTTGAAACGGTGGAGAGTAAGATAGAATCTGTCTCTTCTGATAATCTAGAAATTAAATCAGAACTTAAAAGACTCAGATTAAAAGTTGCGGATTTGGAGGATAGGAGTAGGAGAAATAATTTGAAAATTAGAGGCATATCTGAGGATGTTTCTCCCTCAGATGTCTTGGCTTTTGTCAAAGACTTATTTCACAAGACAATCCCATCCCTCTCTGAGCAGGATCTTATCATCGATAGGGCCCATCGCCTATTTCGTCCGACCTCCATCTCCTCGGATCTTCCTAGGGATGTAATAGTTAGGTTACATTTTTTCTCGACCAAAGAGAGAATCTTGAATTATATCAGGGAAAATAGGACTTTTCCAGAGCCTTTCTCGCACCTAAAAATTTTCTCCGATTTTTCCAAAGAAACCATGGATGCAAGAAGGTCATACAAATTGACCACAGATAGACTGAGGGATATGAATATCCCATATAGGTGGGGCTTTCCAGTAAAGTTGCTGATTTTCTTTAACCGGAAAACATTCACTCTTACAGATCCTGATGAAGGCCCTAAATTTTTTGATTTTATAAAAGACATTCCCTACAAAGTTACAAAGGCACCCCACCGCTGAAATGATAAACACTACTCCCTCGGGAGCCCTCTTTAAAAATAATCTCATTTTATCACCTCACCTAACATGCTATAATAAATTTATCATTCTTCTTTATATTTGGCCTTCATGGTTTGTCCACATTATTTTTCCCCCCAATCTGAGGGAGAACCTTTTCGGTGAAGGTTCCCTCAGGAGATTTTTGATTCGTTTTTTTTTTTTTTCCTTTTTCTCGGAATATTTGGTTACTGTTATTACTATCTTTGAATTAATATTAGAGATATTGTATTCCAGCTTTGATTGTTGGTTGATTTTTATTTTTTGGGAATTTGTTGGGCCAACTGACCCCTCTCCTTTTGACTTACTTTAATTATTAATTTACCTATGCCTATCAAGATCATCACCTACAATGTAAGAGGCCTAAACAGTCCCAATAAGAGATTCTCAAGTCGTTTGAAAGATCTTTGGTGATTCACTTATTTTCAGTGTGTAAGAACGCATTGGCTTTTTATTGGAGAAAGTCACATGTCCCCACTTTGGAGGACTTAGTTGATAAGATGAATCTCCATAGAATATTTGAACTAAGATTTGCCCTTATCAACAATAATTTACTTAAATTTTCTAGGAAGTGGGATATTTGGCTCACTAAATTCCCTCAACCCCCTCATAACGCTGGAACATCTTAATGTGTGTCGTGTTTAGCTCATTAATATGTTTAATTTTTGCTAATGATAGTAATGTGTGTTTAAAGTGTTCAAATTTCTGTATTATCGTATATATTATTTGACGAACAAATTTCTCCCATCTTTCCTGACTATCCATTCCTGTTTGTTCCCTTTCCCTTTCCCTTCCCTCAGAATTTTTCCCTTATTATGAATATTCTTTTGTCACTACTTTTATGCTACGTGTGTTATTCCCCTGTTAAATTGTTTATTAAAAATAAAAAAATATGGTAAAACAAAGAGAGTGAGATGCCAGCTCCTTTCATTCAGTCAGTAGCTTCAAACATTTCTGGTATATGAAAAACATGTTTTTCAATGGCAAAAATCAATGAATATTGTAAATGCACAAACAGTAATATCTCCACATTGCAAGGTGCAATTCTGAAATTTTTAGCTTTTTCCTGTTAATCCTAGCATGATAAAGAAGATTCAAAGAGAGTGAGATGCCAGCTCCTTTCATTCAGTCAGTAGCTTCAAACATTTCTGGTATATGAAAAACATGTTTTTCAATGGCAAAAATCAATGAATATTGTAAATGCACAAACAGTAATATCTCCACATTGCACGGTGCAATTCTGAAATTTTTAGCTTTTTCCTACTAATCCTAGCATGATAAAGAAGATTCAAAGAGAGTGAGATGCCAGCTCCTTTCATTCAGTCAGTAGCTTCAAACATTTCTGGTATATGAAAAACATGTTTTTCAATGGCAAAAATCAATGAATATTGTAAATGCACAAACAGTAATATCTCCACATTGCAAGGTGCAATTCTGAAATTTTTTGCTTTTTCCTGCTAATCCTAGCATGATAAAGAAGATTCAAAGAGAGTGAGATGCCAGCTCCTTTCATTCAGTCAGTAGCTTCAAACATTTCTGGTATATGAAAAACATGTTTTTCAATGGCAAAAATCAATGAATATTGTAAATGCACAAACAGTAATATCTCCACATTGCACGGTGCAATTCTGAAATTTTTAGCTTTTTCCTGTTAATCCTAGCATGATAAAGAAGATTCAAAGAGAGTGAGATGCCAGCTCCTTTCATTCAGTCAGTAGCTTCAAACATTTCTGGTATATGAAAAACATGTTTTTCAATGGCAAAAATCAATGAATATTGTAAATGCACAAACAGTAATATCTCCACATTGCACGGTGCAATTCTGAAATTTTTAGCTTTTTCCTGTTAATCCTAGCATGATAAAGAAGATTCAAAGAGAGTGAGATGCCAGCTCCTTTCATTCAGTCAGTAGCTTCAAACATTTCTGGTATATGAAAAACATGTTTTTCAATGGCAAAAATCAATGAATATTGTAAATGCACAAACAGTAATATCTCCACATTGCAAGGTGCAATTCTGAAATTTTTTGCTTTTTCCTGTTATTCCTAGCATGATAAAGAAGATTCAAAGAGAGTGAGATGCCAGCTCCTTTCATTCAGTCAGTAGCTTCAAACATTTCTGGTATATGAAAAACGTTTTTCAATGGCAAAAATCAATGAATATTGTAAATGCACAAACAGTAATATCTCCACATTGCAAGGTGCAATTCTGAAATTTTTTGCTTTTTCCTGTTAATCCTAGCATGATAAAGAAGATTCAAAGAGAGTGAGATGCCAGCTCCTTTCATTCAGTCAGTAGCTTCAAACATTTCTGGTATATGAAAAACATGTTTTTCAATGGCAAAAATCAATGAATATTGTAAATGCACAAACAGTAATATCTCCACATTGCACGGTGCAATTCTGAAATTTTTAGCTTTTTCCTGTTAATCCTAGCATGATAAAGAAGATTCAAAGAGAGTGAGATGCCAGCTCCTTTCATTCAGTCAGTAGCTTCAAACATTTCTGGTATATGAAAAACATGTTTTTCAATGGCAAAAATCAATGAATATTGTAAATGCACAAACAGTAATATCTCCACATTGCAAGGTGCAATTCTGAAATTTTTAGCTTTTTCCTGTTAATCCTAGCATGATAAAGATTCAAAGAGAGTGAGATGCCAGCTCCTTTCATTCAATCAGTAGCTTCAAACATTTCTGGTATATGAAAAACATGTTTTTCAATGGCAAAAATCAATGAATATTGTAAATGCACAAACAGTAATATCTCCGCATTGCAAGGTGCAATTCTGAAATTTTTTGCTTTTTCCTGCTAATCCTAGCATGATAAAGAAGATTCAAAGAGAGTGAGATGCCAGCTCCTTTCATTCAGTCAGTAGCTTCAAACATTTCTGGTATATGAAAAACATGTTTTTCAATGGCAAAAATCAATGAATATTGTAAATGCACAAACAGTAATATCTCCACATTGCACGGTGCAATTCTGAAATTTTTAGCTTTTTCCTACTAATCCTAGCATGATAAAGAAGATTCAAAGAGAGTGAGATGCCAGCTCCTTTCATTCAGTCAGTAGCTTCAAACATTTCTGGTATATGAAAAACATGTTTTTCAATGGCAAAAATCAATGAATATTGTAAATGCACAAACAGTAATATCTCCACATTGCAAGGTGCAATTCTGAAATTTTTTGCTTTTTCCTGCTAATCCTAGCATGATAAAGAAGATTCAAAGAGAGTGAGATGCCAGCTCCTTTCATTCAGTCAGTAGCTTCAAACATTTCTGGTATATGAAAAACATGTTTTTCAATGGCAAAAATCAATGAATATTGTAAATGCACAAACAGTAATATCTCCACATTGCACGGTGCAATTCTGAAATTTTTAGCTTTTTCCTGTTAATCCTAGCATGATAAAGAAGATTCAAAGAGAGTGAGATGCCAGCTCCTTTCATTCAGTCAGTAGCTTCAAACATTTCTGGTATATGAAAAACATGTTTTTCAATGGCAAAAATCAATGAATATTGTAAATGCACAAACAGTAATATCTCCACATTGCAAGGTGCAATTCTGAAATTTTTTGCTTTTTCCTGCTAATCCTAGCATGATAAAGAAGATTCAAAGAGTGAGATGCCAGCTCCTTTCATTCAGTCAGTAGCTTCAAACATTTCTGGTATATGAAAAACATGTTTTTCAATGGCAAAAATCAATGAATATTGTAAATGCACAAACAGTAATATCTCCACATTGCAAGGTGCAATTCTGAAATTTTTTGCTTTTTCCTGTTATTCCTAGCATGATAAAGAAGATTCAAAGAGAGTGAGATGCCAGCTCCTTTCATTCAGTCAGTAGCTTCAAACATTTCTGGTATATGAAAAACGTTTTTCAATGGCAAAAATCAATGAATATTGTAAATGCACAAACAGTAATATCTCCACATTGCAAGGTGCAATTCTGAAATTTTTTGCTTTTTCCTGTTAATCCTAGCATGATAAAGAAGATTCAAAGAGAGTGAGATGCCAGCTCCTTTCATTCAGTCAGTAGCTTCAAACATTTCTGGTATATGAAAAACATGTTTTTCAATGGCAAAAATCAATGAATATTGTAAATGCACAAACAGTAATATCTCCACATTGCACGGTGCAATTCTGAAATTTTTAGCTTTTTCCTGTTAATCCTAGCATGATAAAGAAGATTCAAAGAGAGTGAGATGCCAGCTCCTTTCATTCAGTCAGTAGCTTCAAACATTTCTGGTATATGAAAAACATGTTTTTCAATGGCAAAAATCAATGAATATTGTAAATGCACAAACAGTAATATCTCCACATTGCAAGGTGCAATTCTGAAATTTTTAGCTTTTTCCTGTTAATCCTAGCATGATAAAGATTCAAAGAGAGTGAGATGCCAGCTCCTTTCATTCAATCAGTAGCTTCAAACATTTCTGGTATATGAAAAACATGTTTTTCAATGGCAAAAATCAATGAATATTGTAAATGCACAAACAGTAATATCTCCGCATTGCAAGGTGCAATTCTGAAATTTTTTGCTTTTTCCTGCTAATCCTAGCATGATAAAGAAGATTCAAAGAGAGTGAGATGCCAGCTCCTTTCATTCAGTCAGTAGCTTCAAACATTTCTGGTATATGAAAAACATGTTTTTCAATGGCAAAAATCAATGAATATTGTAAATGCACAAACAGTAATATCTCCACATTGCACGGTGCAATTCTGAAATTTTTAGCTTTTTCCTGTTAATCCTAGCATGATAAAGAAGATTCAAAGAGAGTGAGATGCCAGCTCCTTTCATTCAGTCAGTAGCTTCAAACATTTCTGGTATATGAAAAACATGTTTTTCAATGGCAAAAATCAATGAATATTGTAAATGCACAAACAGTAATATCTCCACATTGCAAGGTGCAATTCTGAAATTTTTAGCTTTTTCCTGTTAATCCTAGCATGATAAAGATTCAAAGAGAGTGAGATGCCAGCTCCTTTCATTCAATCAGTAGCTTCAAACATTTCTGGTATATGAAAAACATGTTTTTCAATGGCAAAAATCAATGAATATTGTAAATGCACAAACAGTAATATCTCCGCATTGCAAGGTGCAATTCTGAAATTTTTTGCTTTTTCCTGCTAATCCTAGCATGATAAAGAAGATTCAAAGAGAGTGAGATGCCAGCTCCTTTCATTCAGTCAGTAGCTTCAAACATTTCTGGTATATGAAAAACATGTTTTTCAATGGCAAAAATCAATGAATATTGTAAATGCACAAACAGTAATATCTCCACATTGCACGGTGCAATTCTGAAATTTTTAGCTTTTTCCTACTAATCCTAGCATGATAAAGAAGATTCAAAGAGAGTGAGATGCCAGCTCCTTTCATTCAGTCAGTAGCTTCAAACATTTCTGGTATATGAAAAACATGTTTTTCAATGGCAAAAATCAATGAATATTGTAAATGCACAAACAGTAATATCTCCACATTGCAAGGTGCAATTCTGAAATTTTTTGCTTTTTCCTGCTAATCCTAGCATGATAAAGAAGATTCAAAGAGAGTGAGATGCCAGCTCCTTTCATTCAGTCAGTAGCTTCAAACATTTCTGGTATATGAAAAACATGTTTTTCAATGGCAAAAATCAATGAATATTGTAAATGCACAAACAGTAATATCTCCACATTGCACGGTGCAATTCTGAAATTTTTAGCTTTTTCCTGTTAATCCTAGCATGATAAAGAAGATTCAAAGAGAGTGAGATGCCAGCTCCTTTCATTCAGTCAGTAGCTTCAAACATTTCTGGTATATGAAAAACATGTTTTTCAATGGCAAAAATCAATGAATATTGTAAATGCACAAACAGTAATATCTCCACATTGCAAGGTGCAATTCTGAAATTTTTTGCTTTTTCCTGCTAATCCTAGCATGATAAAGAAGATTCAAAGAGAGTGAGATGCCAGCTCCTTTCATTCAGTCAGTAGCTTCAAACATTTCTGGTATATGAAAAACATGTTTTTCAATGGCAAAAATCAATGAATATTGTAAATGCACAAACAGTAATATCTCCACATTGCACGGTGCAATTCTGAAATTTTTAGCTTTTTCCTGTTAATCCTAGCATGATAAAGAAGATTCAAAGAGAGTGAGATGCCAGCTCCTTTCATTCAGTCAGTAGCTTCAAACATTTCTGGTATATGAAAAACGTTTTTCAATGGCAAAAATCAATGAATATTGTAAATGCACAAACAGTAATATCTCCACATTGCAAGGTGCAATTCTGAAATTTTTTGCTTTTTCCTGCTAATCCTAGCATGATAAAGAAGATTCAAAGAGAGTGAGATGCCAGCTCCTTTCATTCAGTCAGTAGCTTCAAACATTTCTGGTATATGAAAAACATGTTTTTCAATGGCAAAAATCAATGAATATTGTAAATGCACAAACAGTAATATCTCCACATTGCAAGGTGCAATTCTGAAATTTTTTGCTTTTTCCTGCTAATCCTAGCATGATAAAGAAGATTCAAAGAGAGTGAGATGCCAGCTCCTTTCATTCAGTCAGTAGCTTCAAACATTTCTGGTATATGAAAAACATGTTTTTCAATGGCAAAAATCAATGAATATTGTAAATGCACAAACAGTAATATCTCCACATTGCACGGTGCAATTCTGAAATTTTTAGCTTTTTCCTGTTAATCCTAGCATGATAAAGAAGATTCAAAGAGAGTGAGATGCCAGCTCCTTTCATTCAGTCAGTAGCTTCAAACATTTCTGGTATATGAAAAACGTTTTTCAGTGGCAAAAATCAATGAATATTGTAAATGCACAAACAGTAATATCTCCACATTGCAAGGTGCAATTCTGAAATTTTTTGCTTTTTCCTGTTAATCCTAGCATGATAAAGAAGATTCAAAGAGAGTGATGCCAGCTCCTTTCATTCAGTCAGTAGCTTCAAACATTTCTGGTATATGAAAAACATGTTTTTCAATGGCAAAAATCAATGAATATTGTAAATGCACAAACAGTAATATCTCCACATTGCACGGTGCAATTCTGAAA
The DNA here is from genome assembly GCF_046119375.1 of Phyllobates terribilis. Taxonomy (NCBI): domain Eukaryota; kingdom Metazoa; phylum Chordata; class Amphibia; order Anura; family Dendrobatidae; genus Phyllobates; species Phyllobates terribilis. Next base: position 33,125 of record NW_027366112.1, read on the forward strand.
TTTTTAGCTTTTTCCTGTTAATCCTAGCATGATAAAGAAGATTCAAAGAGAGTGAGATGCCAGCTCCTTTCATTCAGTCAGTAGCTTCAAACATTTCTGGTATATGAAAAACATGTTTTTCAATGGCAAAAATCAATGAATATTGTAAATGCACAAACAGTAATATCTCCACATTGCAAGGTGCAATTCTGAAATTTTTAGCTTTTTCCTGTTAATCCTAGCATGATAAAGAAGATTCAAAGAGAGTGAGATGCCAGCTCCTTTCATTCAGTCAGTAGCTTCAAACATTTCTGGTATATGAAAAACATGTTTTTCAATGGCAAAAATCAATGAATATTGTAAATGCACAAACAGTAATATCTCCACATTGCACGGTGCAATTCTGAAATTTTTAGCTTTTTCCTGTTAATCCTAGCATGATAAAGAAGATTCAAAGAGAGTGAGATGCCAGCTCCTTTCATTCAGTCAGTAGCTTCAAACATTTCTGGTATATGAAAAACGTTTTTCAATGGCAAAAATCAATGAATATTGTAAATGCACAAACAGTAATATCTCCACATTGCAAGGTGCAATTCTGAAATTTTTTGCTTTTTCCTGTTAATCCTAGCATGATAAAGAAGATTCAAAGAGAGTGATGCCAGCTCCTTTCATTCAGTCAGTAGCTTCAAACATTTCTGGTATATGAAAAACATGTTTTTCAATGGCAAAAATCAATGAATATTGTAAATGCACAAACAGTAATATCTCCACATTGCACGGTGCAATTCTGAAATTTTTAGCTTTTTCCTGTTAATCCTAGCATGATAAAGAAGATTCAAAGAGAGTGAGATGCCAGCTCCTTTCATTCAGTCAGTAGCTTCAAACATTTCTGGTATATGAAAAACATGTTTTTCAATGGCAAAAATCAATGAATATTGTAAATGCACAAACAGTAATATCTCCACATTGCACGGTGCAATTCTGAAATTTTTAGCTTTTTCCTGTTAATCCTAGCATGATAAAGAAGATTCAAAGAGAGTGAGATGCCAGCTCCTTTCATTCAGTCAGTAGCTTCAAACATTTCTGGTATATGAAAAACATGTTTTTCAATGGCAAAAATCAATGAATATTGTAAATGCACAAACAGTAATATCTCCACATTGCACGGTGCAATTCTGAAATTTTTAGCTTTTTCCTGTTAATCCTAGCATGATAAAGAAGATTCAAAGAGAGTGAGATGCCAGCTCCTTTCATTCAGTCAGTAGCTTCAAACATTTCTGGTATATGAAAAACGTTTTTCAATGGCAAAAATCAATGAATATTGTAAATGCACAAACAGTAATATCTCCACATTGCAAGGTGCAATTCTGAAATTTTTTGCTTTTTCCTGTTAATCCTAGCATGATAAAGAAGATTCAAAGAGAGTGATGCCAGCTCCTTTCATTCAGTCAGTAGCTTCAAACATTTCTGGTATATGAAAAACATGTTTTTCAATGGCAAAAATCAATGAATATTGTAAATGCACAAACAGTAATATCTCCACATTGCACGGTGCAATTCTGAAATTTTTAGCTTTTTCCTGTTAATCCTAGCATGATAAAGAAGATTCAAAGAGAGTGAGATGCCAGCTCCTTTCATTCAGTCAGTAGCTTCAAACATTTCTGGTATATGAAAAACATGTTTTTCAATGGCAAAAATCAATGAATATTGTAAATGCACAAACAGTAATATCTCCACATTGCACGGTGCAATTCTGAAATTTTTAGCTTTTTCCTACTAATCCTAGCATGATAAAGAAGATTCAAAGAGAGTGAGATGCCAGCTCCTTTCATTCAGTCAGTAGCTTCAAACATTTCTGGTATATGAAAAACATGTTTTTCAATGGCAAAAATCAATGAATATTGTAAATGCACAAACAGTAATATCTCCACATTGCAAGGTGCAATTCTGAAATTTTTTGCTTTTTCCTGCTAATCCTAGCATGATAAAGAAGATTCAAAGAGAGTGAGATGCCAGCTCCTTTCATTCAGTCAGTAGCTTCAAACATTTCTGGTATATGAAAAACATGTTTTTCAATGGCAAAAATCAATGAATATTGTAAATGCACAAACAGTAATATCTCCACATTGCACGGTGCAATTCTGAAATTTTTAGCTTTTTCCTGTTAATCCTAGCATGATAAAGAAGATTCAAAGAGAGTGAGATGCCAGCTCCTTTCATTCAGTCAGTAGCTTCAAACATTTCTGGTATATGAAAAACATGTTTTTCAATGGCAAAAATCAATGAATATTGTAAATGCACAAACAGTAATATCTCCACATTGCACGGTGCAATTCTGAAATTTTTAGCTTTTTCCTGTTAATCCTAGCATGATAAAGAAGATTCAAAGAGAGTGAGATGCCAGCTCCTTTCATTCAGTCAGTAGCTTCAAACATTTCTGGTATATGAAAAACATGTTTTTCAATGGCAAAAATCAATGAATATTGTAAATGCACAAACAGTAATATCTCCACATTGCAAGGTGCAATTCTGAAATTTTTTGCTTTTTCCTGTTATTCCTAGCATGATAAAGAAGATTCAAAGAGAGTGAGATGCCAGCTCCTTTCATTCAGTCAGTAGCTTCAAACATTTCTGGTATATGAAAAACGTTTTTCAATGGCAAAAATCAATGAATATTGTAAATGCACAAACAGTAATATCTCCACATTGCAAGGTGCAATTCTGAAATTTTTTGCTTTTTCCTGTTAATCCTAGCATGATAAAGAAGATTCAAAGAGAGTGAGATGCCAGCTCCTTTCATTCAGTCAGTAGCTTCAAACATTTCTGGTATATGAAAAACATGTTTTTCAATGGCAAAAATCAATGAATATTGTAAATGCACAAACAGTAATATCTCCACATTGCACGGTGCAATTCTGAAATTTTTAGCTTTTTCCTGTTAATCCTAGCATGATAAAGAAGATTCAAAGAGAGTGAGATGCCAGCTCCTTTCATTCAGTCAGTAGCTTCAAACATTTCTGGTATATGAAAAACATGTTTTTCAATGGCAAAAATCAATGAATATTGTAAATGCACAAACAGTAATATCTCCACATTGCAAGGTGCAATTCTGAAATTTTTAGCTTTTTCCTGTTAATCCTAGCATGATAAAGAAGATTCAAAGAGAGTGAGATGCCAGCTCCTTTCATTCAATCAGTAGCTTCAAACATTTCTGGTATATGAAAAACATGTTTTTCAATGGCAAAAATCAATGAATATTGTAAATGCACAAACAGTAATATCTCCGCATTGCAAGGTGCAATTCTGAAATTTTTTGCTTTTTCCTGCTAATCCTAGCATGATAAAGAAGATTCAAAGAGAGTGAGATGCCAGCTCCTTTCATTCAGTCAGTAGCTTCAAACATTTCTGGTATATGAAAAACATGTTTTTCAATGGCAAAAATCAATGAATATTGTAAATGCACAAACAGTAATATCTCCACATTGCACGGTGCAATTCTGAAATTTTTAGCTTTTTCCTACTAATCCTAGCATGATAAAGAAGATTCAAAGAGAGTGAGATGCCAGCTCCTTTCATTCAGTCAGTAGCTTCAAACATTTCTGGTATATGAAAAACGTTTTTCAATGGCAAAAATCAATGAATATTGTAAATGCACAAACAGTAATATCTCCACATTGCAAGGTGCAATTCTGAAATTTTTTGCTTTTTCCTGCTAATCCTAGCATGATAAAGAAGATTCAAAGAGAGTGAGATGCCAGCTCCTTTCATTCAGTCAGTAGCTTCAAACATTTCTGGTATATGAAAAACATGTTTTTCAATGGCAAAAATCAATGAATATTGTAAATGCACAAACAGTAATATCTCCACATTGCAAGGTGCAATTCTGAAATTTTTTGCTTTTTCCTGCTAATCCTAGCATGATAAAGAAGATTCAAAGAGAGTGAGATGCCAGCTCCTTTCATTCAGTCAGTAGCTTCAAACATTTCTGGTATATGAAAAACATGTTTTTCAATGGCAAAAATCAATGAATATTGTAAATGCACAAACAGTAATATCTCCACATTGCACGGTGCAATTCTGAAATTTTTAGCTTTTTCCTGTTAATCCTAGCATGATAAAGAAGATTCAAAGAGAGTGAGATGCCAGCTCCTTTCATTCAGTCAGTAGCTTCAAACATTTCTGGTATATGAAAAACGTTTTTCAATGGCAAAAATCAATGAATATTGTAAATGCACAAACAGTAATATCTCCACATTGCAAGGTGCAATTCTGAAATTTTTTGCTTTTTCCTGTTAATCCTAGCATGATAAAGAAGATTCAAAGAGAGTGATGCCAGCTCCTTTCATTCAGTCAGTAGCTTCAAACATTTCTGGTATATGAAAAACATGTTTTTCAATGGCAAAAATCAATGAATATTGTAAATGCACAAACAGTAATATCTCCACATTGCACGGTGCAATTCTGAAATTTTTAGCTTTTTCCTGTTAATCCTAGCATGATAAAGAAGATTCAAAGAGAGTGAGATGCCAGCTCCTTTCATTCAGTCAGTAGCTTCAAACATTTCTGGTATATGAAAAACATGTTTTTCAATGGCAAAAATCAATGAATATTGTAAATGCACAAACAGTAATATCTCCACATTGCAAGGTGCAATTCTGAAATTTTTAGCTTTTTCCTGTTAATCCTAGCATGATAAAGAAGATTCAAAGAGAGTGAGATGCCAGCTCCTTTCATTCAGTCAGTAGCTTCAAACATTTCTGGTATATGAAAAACATGTTTTTCAATGGCAAAAATCAATGAATATTGTAAATGCACAAACAGTAATATCTCCACATTGCACGGTGCAATTCTGAAATTTTTAGCTTTTTCCTACTAATCCTAGCATGATAAAGAAGATTCAAAGAGAGTGAGATGCCAGCTCCTTTCATTCAGTCAGTAGCTTCAAACATTTCTGGTATATGAAAAACATGTTTTTCAATGGCAAAAATCAATGAATATTGTAAATGCACAAACAGTAATATCTCCACATTGCAAGGTGCAATTCTGAAATTTTTTGCTTTTTCCTGTTAATCCTAGCATGATAAAGAAGATTCAAAGAGAGTGAGATGCCAGCTCCTTTCATTCAGTCAGTAGCTTCAAACATTTCTGGTATATGAAAAACATGTTTTTCAATGGCAAAAATCAATGAATATTGTAAATGCACAAACAGTAATATCTCCACATTGCAAGGTGCAATTCTGAAATTTTTAGCTTTTTCCTGTTAATCCTAGCATGATAAAGAAGATTCAAAGAGAGTGAGATGCCAGCTCCTTTCATTCAGTCAGTAGCTTCAAACATTTCTGGTATATGAAAAACATGTTTTTCAATGGCAAAAATCAATGAATATTGTAAATGCACAAACAGTAATATCTCCACATTGCACGGTGCAATTCTGAAATTTTTAGCTTTTTCCTACTAATCCTAGCATGATAAAGAAGATTCAAAGAGAGTGAGATGCCAGCTCCTTTCATTCAGTCAGTAGCTTCAAACATTTCTGGTATATGAAAAACATGTTTTTCAATGGCAAAAATCAATGAATATTGTAAATGCACAAACAGTAATATCTCCACATTGCAAGGTGCAATTCTGAAATTTTTTGCTTTTTCCTGCTAATCCTAGCATGATAAAGAAGATTCAAAGAGAGTGAGATGCCAGCTCCTTTCATTCAGTCAGTAGCTTCAAACATTTCTGGTATATGAAAAACATGTTTTTCAATGGCAAAAATCAATGAATATTGTAAATGCACAAACAGTAATATCTCCACATTGCACGGTGCAATTCTGAAATTTTTAGCTTTTTCCTGTTAATCCTAGCATGATAAAGAAGATTCAAAGAGAGTGAGATGCCAGCTCCTTTCATTCAGTCAGTAGCTTCAAACATTTCTGGTATATGAAAAACATGTTTTTCAATGGCAAAAATCAATGAATATTGTAAATGCACAAACAGTAATATCTCCACATTGCACGGTGCAATTCTGAAATTTTTAGCTTTTTCCTGTTAATCCTAGCATGATAAAGAAGATTCAAAGAGAGTGAGATGCCAGCTCCTTTCATTCAGTCAGTAGCTTCAAACATTTCTGGTATATGAAAAACATGTTTTTCAATGGCAAAAATCAATGAATATTGTAAATGCACAAACAGTAATATCTCCACATTGCAAGGTGCAATTCTGAAATTTTTTGCTTTTTCCTGTTATTCCTAGCATGATAAAGAAGATTCAAAGAGAGTGAGATGCCAGCTCCTTTCATTCAGTCAGTAGCTTCAAACATTTCTGGTATATGAAAAACGTTTTTCAATGGCAAAAATCAATGAATATTGTAAATGCACAAACAGTAATATCTCCACATTGCAAGGTGCAATTCTGAAATTTTTTGCTTTTTCCTGTTAATCCTAGCATGATAAAGAAGATTCAAAGAGAGTGAGATGCCAGCTCCTTTCATTCAGTCAGTAGCTTCAAACATTTCTGGTATATGAAAAACATGTTTTTCAATGGCAAAAATCAATGAATATTGTAAATGCACAAACAGTAATATCTCCACATTGCACGGTGCAATTCTGAAATTTTTAGCTTTTTCCTGTTAATCCTAGCATGATAAAGAAGATTCAAAGAGAGTGAGATGCCAGCTCCTTTCATTCAGTCAGTAGCTTCAAACATTTCTGGTATATGAAAAACGTTTTTCAATGGCAAAAATCAATGAATATTGTAAATGCACAAACAGTAATATCTCCACATTGCAAGGTGCAATTCTGAAATTTTTAGCTTTTTCCTGTTAATCCTAGCATGATAAAGAAGATTCAAAGAGAGTGAGATGCCAGCTCCTTTCATTCAATCAGTAGCTTCAAACATTTCTGGTATATGAAAAACATGTTTTTCAATGGCAAAAATCAATGAATATTGTAAATGCACAAACAGTAATATCTCCGCATTGCAAGGTGCAATTCTGAAATTTTTTGCTTTTTCCTGCTAATCCTAGCATGATAAAGAAGATTCAAAGAGAGTGAGATGCCAGCTCCTTTCATTCAGTCAGTAGCTTCAAACATTTCTGGTATATGAAAAACATGTTTTTCAATGGCAAAAATCAATGAATATTGTAAATGCACAAACAGTAATATCTCCACATTGCACGGTGCAATTCTGAAATTTTTTGCTTTTTCCTACTAATCCTAGCATGATAAAGAAGATTCAAAGAGAGTGAGATGCCAGCTCCTTTCATTCAGTCAGTAGCTTCAAACATTTCTGGTATATGAAAAACATGTTTTTCAATGGCAAAAATCAATGAATATTGTAAATGCACAAACAGTAATATCTCCACATTGCAAGGTGCAATTCTGAAATTTTTTGCTTTTTCCTGCTAATCCTAGCATGATAAAGAAGATTCAAAGAGAGTGAGATGCCAGCTCCTTTCATTCAGTCAGTAGCTTCAAACATTTCTGGTATATGAAAAACATGTTTTTCAATGGCAAAAATCAATGAATATTGTAAATGCACAAACAGTAATATCTCCACATTGCACGGTGCAATTCTGAAATTTTTAGCTTTTTCCTGTTAATCCTAGCATGATAAAGAAGATTCAAAGAGAGTGAGATGCCAGCTCCTTTCATTCAGTCAGTAGCTTCAAACATTTCTGGTATATGAAAAACATGTTTTTCAATGGCAAAAATCAATGAATATTGTAAATGCACAAACAGTAATATCTCCACATTGCACGGTGCAATTCTGAAATTTTTAGCTTTTTCCTGTTAATCCTAGCATGATAAAGAAGATTCAAAGAGAGTGAGATGCCAGCTCCTTTCATTCAGTCAGTAGCTTCAAACATTTCTGGTATATGAAAAACATGTTTTTCAATGGCAAAAATCAATGAATATTGTAAATGCACAAACAGTAATATCTCCACATTGCAAGGTGCAATTCTGAAATTTTTTGCTTTTTCCTGTTATTCCTAGCATGATAAAGAAGATTCAAAGAGAGTGAGATGCCAGCTCCTTTCATTCAGTCAGTAGCTTCAAACATTTCTGGTATATGAAAAACATGTTTTTCAATGGCAAAAATCAATGAATATTGTAAATGCACAAACAGTAATATCTCCACATTGCAAGGTGCAATTCTGAAATTTTTTGCTTTTTCCTGCTAATCCTAGCATGATAAAGAAGATTCAAAGAGAGTGAGATGCCAGCTCCTTTCATTCAGTCAGTAGCTTCAAACATTTCTGGTATATGAAAAACGTTTTTCAATGGCAAAAATCAATGAATATTGTAAATGCACAAACAGTAATATCTCCACATTGCACGGTGCAATTCTAAGCTACTGACTGAATGAAAGGAGCTGGCATCTCACTCTCTTTGAATCTTCTTTATCATGCTAAGAGGAGCAGGAAAAAGCAAAAAATTTCAGAATTGCACCTTGCAATGCGGAGAAATTACTGTTTGTGCATTTACAATATTCATTGATTTTTGCCATTGAAAAACATCATGTTATTCATATACCAGAAATGTTTGAAGCTACTGACTGAATGAAAGGAGCTGGCATCTCACTCTCTTTGAATCTTCTTTATCATGCTAAGAGGAGCAGGAAAAAGCAAAAAATTTCAGAATTGCACCTTGCAATGTGGAGAAATTACTGTTTGTGCATTTACAATATTCATTGATTTTTGCCATTGAAAAACATCATGTTATTCATATACCAGAAATGTTTGAAGCTACTGACTGAATGAAAGGAGCTGGCATCTCACTCTCTTTGAATCTTCTTTATCATGCTAAGAGGAGCAGGAAAATGCAAAAAATTTCAGAATTGCACCTTGCAATGTGGAGAAATTACTGTTTGTGCATTTACAATATTCATTGATTTTTACCATTGAAAAACGTCCAGAAATGATTGAAGCTACTGACTGAATGTAAGTAGCTGGCATCTCACTCTCTTTGAATCTTCTTTATCATGCTAAGAGGAGCAGGAAAAAGCAAAAAATTTCAGACTTGCACCTTGCAATGCGGAGAAATTACTGTTTGTGCATTTACAATATTCATTGATTTTTGCCATTGAAAAACATCATGTTATTCATATACCAGAAATGTTTGAAGCTACTGACTGAATGAAAGGAGCTGGCATCTCACTCTCTTTGAATCTTCTTTATCATGCTAAGAGGAGCAGGAAAAAGCAAAAAATTTCAGAATTGCACCTTGCAATGTGGAGAAATTACTGATTGTGCATTTACAATATTCATTGATTTTTACCATTGAAAAACGTCCAGAAATGATTGAAGCTACTGACTGAATGAAAGTAGCTGGCATCTCACTCTCTTTGAATCTTCTTTATCATGCTAAGAGGAGCAGGAAAAAGCAAAAAATTTCAGACTTGCACCTTGCAATGCGGAGAAATTACTGTTTGTGCATTTACAATATTCATTGATTTTTGCCATTGAAAAACATCATGTTATTCATATACCAGAAATGTTTGAAGCTACTGACTGAATCAAAGGAGCTGGCATCTCACTCTCTTTGAATCTTCTTTATCATGCTAAGAGGAGCAGGAAAAAGCAAAAAATTTCAGAATTGCACCTTGCAATGCGGAGAAATTACTGTTTGTGCATTTACAATATTCATTGATTTTTGCCATTGAAAAACGTCCAGAAATGATTGAAGCTACTGACTGAATGAAAGGAGCTGGCATCTCACTCTCTTTGAATCTTCTTTATCATGCTAAGAGGAGCAGGAAAAAGCAAAAAATTTCAGAATTGCACCTTGCAATGCGGAGAAATTACTGTTTGTGCATTTACAATATTCATTGATTTTTGCCATTGAAAAACGTCCAGAAATGATTGAAGCTACTGACTGAATGAAAGGAGCTGGCATCTCACTCTCTTTGAATCTTCTTTATCATGCTAAGAGGAGCAGGAAAAAGCAAAAAATTTCAGAATTGCACCTTGCAATGCGGAGAAATTACTGTTTGTGCATTTACAATATTCATTGATTTTTGCCATTGAAAAACATGTTATTCATATACCAGAAATGTTTGAAGCTACTGACTGAATGAAAGGAGCTGGCACCTCACTCTCTTTGAATCTTCTTTATCATGCTAAGAGGAGCGGGAAAAAGCAAAAAATTTCAGAATTGCACCTTGCAATGCGGAGAAATTACTGTTTGTGCATTTACAATATTCATTGATTTTTGCCATTGAAAAACGTCCAGAAATGATTGAAGGTACTGACTGAATGAAAGGAGCTGGCATCTCACTCTCTTTGAATCTTCTTTATCATGCTAAGAGGAGCAGGAAAAAGCAAAAAATTTCAGAATTGCACCTTGCAATGCGGAGAAATTACTGTTTGTGCATTTACAATATTCATTGATTTTTGCCATTGAAAAACGTCCAGAAATGATTGAAGATACTGACTGAATGAAAGGAGCTGGCATCTCACTCTCTTTGAATCTTCTTTATCATGCTAAGAGGAGCAGGAAAAAGCAAAAAATTTCAGAATTGCACCTTGCAATGCGGAGAAATTACTGTTTGTGCATTTACAATATTCATTGATTTTTGCCATTGAAAAACATCATGTTATTCATATACCAGAAATGATTGAAGCTACTGACTGAATGAAAGGAGCTGGCATCTCACTCTCTTTGAATCTTCTTTATCATGCTAAGAGGAGCAGGAAAAAGCAAAAAATTTCAGAATTGCACCTTGCAATGCGGAGAAATTACAGTTTGTGCATTTACAATATTCATTGATTTTTGCCATTGAAAAACATCCAGAAATGATTGAAGCTACTGACTGAATGAAAGGAGCTGGCATCTCACTCTCTTTGAATCTTCTTTATCATGCTAAGAGGAGCAGGAAAAAGCAAAAAATTTCAGAATTGCACCTTGCAATACGGAGAAATTACTGTTTGTGCATTTACAATATTCATTGATTTTTGCCATTGAAAAACATCATGTTATTCATATACCAGAAATGTTTGAAGCTACTGACTGAATGAAAGGAGCTGGCATCTCACTCTCTTTGAATCTTCTTTATCATGCTAAGAGGAGCAGGAAAAAGCAAAAAATTTCAGAATTGCACCTTGCAATGTGGAGAAATTACTGTTTGTGCATTTACAATATTCATTGATTTTTACCATTGAAAAACGTCCAGAAATGATTGAAGCTACTGACTGAATGAAAGTAGCTGGCATCTCACTCTCTTTGAATCTTCTTTATCATGCTAAGAGGAGCAGGAAAAAGCAAAAAATTTCAGACTTGCACCTTGCAATGCGGAGAAATTACTGTTTGTGCATTTACAATATTCATTGATTTTTGCCATTGAAAAACATCATGTTATTCATATACCAGAAATGTTTGAAGCTACTGACTGAATGAAAGGAGCTGGCATCTCACTCTCTTTGAATCTTCTTTATCATGCTAAGAGGAGCAGGAAAAAGCAAAAAATTTCAGAATTGCACCTTGCAATGTGGAGAAATTACTGTTTGTGCATTTACAATATTCATTGATTTTTACCATTGAAAAACGTCCAGAAATGATTGAAGCTACTGACTGAATGAAAGTAGCTGGCATCTCACTCTCTTTGAATCTTCTTTATCATGCTAAGAGGAGCAGGAAAAAGCAAAAAATTTCAGACTTGCACCTTGCAATGCGGAGAAATTACTGTTTGTGCATTTACAATATTCATTGATTTTTGCCATTGAAAAACATCATGTTATTCATATACCAGAAATGTTTGAAGCTACTGACTGAATGAAAGGAGCTGGCATCTCACTCTCTTTGAATCTTCTTTATCATGCTAAGAGGAGCAGGAAAAAGCAAAAAATTTCAGAATTGCACCTTGCAATGCGGAGAAATTACTGTTTGTGCATTTACAATATTCATTGATTTTTGCCATTGAAAAACGTCCAGAAATGATTGAAGCTACTGACTGAATGAAAGGAGCTGGCATCTCACTCTCTTTGAATCTTGTTTATCATGCTAAGAGGAGCAGGAAAAAGCAAAAAATTTCAGAATTGCACCTTGCAATGCGGAGAAATTACTGTTTGTGCATTTACAATATTCATTGATTTTTGCCATTGAAAAACGTCCAGAAATGATTGAAGATACTGACTGAATGAAAGGAGCTGGCATCTCACTCTCTTTGAATCTTCTTTATCATGCTAAGAGGAGCAGGAAAAAGCAAAAAATTTCAGAATTGCACCTTGCAATGCGGAGAAATTACTGTTTGTGCATTTACAATATTCATTGATTTTTGCCATTGAAAAACATCATGTTATTCATATACCAGAAATGATTGAAGCTACTGACTGAATGAAAGGAGCTGGCATCTCACTCTCTTTGAATCTTCTTTATCATGCTAAGAGGAGCAGGAAAAAGTAAAAAATTTCAGAATTGCACCTTGCAATGCGGAGAAATTACTGTTTGTGCATTTATAATATTCAATGATTTTTGCCATTGAAAAACGTCCAGAAATGATTGAAGCTACTGACTGAACGAAAGGAGCTGGCATCTCACTCTCTTTGAATCTTCTTTATCATGCTAAGAGGAGCAGGAAAAAGCAAAAAATTTCAGAATTGCACCTTGCAATGCGGAGAAATTACTGTTTGTGCATTTACAATATTCATTGATTTTTGCCATTGAAAAACGTCCAGAAATGATTGAAGCTACTGACTGAATGAAAGGAGCTGGCATCTCACTCTCTTTGAATCTTCTTTATCATGCTAAGAGGAGCAGGAAAAAGCAAAAAATTTCAGAATTGCACCTTGCAATGCGGAGAAATTACTGTTTGTGCATTTACAATATTCATTGATTTTTGCCATTGAAAAACATCATGTTATTCATATACCAGAAATGTTTGAAGCTACTGACTGAATGAAAGGAGCTGACATCTCACTCTCTTTGAATCTTCTTTATCATGCTAAGAGGAGCAGGAAAAAGCAAAAAATTTCAGAATTGCACCTTGCAATGCGGAGAAATTACTGTTTGTGCATTTACAATATTCATTGATTTTTGCCATTGATAAACGTCCAGAAATGATTGAAGCTACTGACTGAATGAAAGGAGCTGGCATCTCACTCTCTTTGAATCTTCTTTATCATGCTAAGAGGAGCAGGAAAAAGCAAAAAATTTCAGAATTGCACCTTGCAATGCGGAGAAATTACTGTTTGTGCATTTACAATATTCATTGATTTTTGCCATTGAAAAACATCATGTTATTCATATACCAGAAATGTTTGAAGCTACTGACTGAATGAAAGGAGCTGGCATCTCACTCTCTTTGAATCTTCTTTATCATGCTAAGAGGAGCAGGAAAAAGCAAAAAATTTCAGAATTGCACCTTGCAATGTGGAGAAATTACTGTTTGTGCATTTACAATATTCATTGATTTTTGCCATTGAAAAACATCATGTTATTCATATACCAGAAATGTTTGAAGCTACTGACTGAATGAAAGGAGCTGGCATCTCACTCTCTTTGAATCTTCTTTATCATGCTAAGAGGAGCAGGAAAATGCAAACAATTTCAGAATTGCACCTTGCAATGTGGAGAAATTACTGTTTGTGCATTTACAATATTCATTGATTTTTACCATTGAAAAACGTCCAGAAATGATTGAAGCTACTGACTGAATGTAAGTAGCTGGCATCTCACTCTCTTTGAATCTTCTTTATCATGCTAAGAGGAGCAGGAAAAAGCAAAAAATTTCAGACTTGCACCTTGCAATGCGGAGAAATTACTGTTTGTGCATTTACAATATTCATTGATTTTTGCCATTGAAAAACATCATGTTATTCATATACCAGAAATGTTTGAAGCTACTGACTGAATGAAAGGAGCTGGCATCTCACTCTCTTTGAATCTTCTTTATCATGCTAAGAGGAGCAGGAAAAAGCAAAAAATTTCAGAATTGCACCTTGCAATACGGAGAAATTACTGTTTGTGCATTTACAATATTCATTGATTTTTGCCATTGAAAAACATCATGTTATTCATATACCAGAAATGTTTGAAGCTACTGACTGAATGAAAGGAGCTGGCATCTCACTCTCTTTGAATCTTCTTTATCATGCTAAGAGGAGCAGGAAAAAGCAAAAAATTTCAGAATTGCACCTTGCAATGTGGAGAAATTACTGTTTGTGCATTTACAATATTCATTGATTTTTACCATTGAAAAACGTCCAGAAATGATTGAAGCTACTGACTGAATGAAAGTAGCTGGCATCTCACTCTCTTTGAATCTTCTTTATCATGCTAAGAGGAGCAGGAAAAAGCAAAAAATTTCAGACTTGCACCTTGCAATGCGGAGAAATTACTGTTTGTGCATTTACAATATTCATTGATTTTTGCCATTGAAAAACATCATGTTATTCATATACCAGAAATGTTTGAAGCTACTGACTGAATGAAAGGAGCTGGCATCTCACTCTCTTTGAATCTTCTTTATCATGCTAAGAGGAGCAGGAAAAAGCAAAAAATTTCAGAATTGCACCTTGCAATGCGGAGAAATTACTGTTTGTGCATTTACAATATTCATTGATTTTTGCCATTGAAAAACATCATGTTATTCATATACCAGAAATGTTTGAAGCTACTGACTGAATGAAAGGAGCTGGCATCTCACTCTCTTTGAATCTTCTTTATCATGCTAAGAGGAGCAGGAAAAAGCAAAAAATTTCAGAATTGCACCTTGCAATGTGGAGAAATTACTGTTTGTGCATTTACAATATTCATTGATTTTTACCATTGAAAAACGTCCAGAAATGATTGAAGCTACTGACTGAATGAAAGTAGCTGGCATCTCACTCTCTTTGAATCTTCTTTATCATGCTAAGAGGAGCAGGAAAAAGCAAAAAATTTCAGACTTGCACCTTGCAATGCGGAGAAATTACTGTTTGTGCATTTACAATATTCATTGATTTTTGCCATTGAAAAACATCATGTTATTCATATACCAGAAATGTTTGAAGCTACTGACTGAATGAAAGGAGCTGGCATCTCACTCTCTTTGAATCTTCTTTATCATGCTAAGAGGAGCAGGAAAAAGCAAAAAATTTCAGAATTGCACCTTGCAATGCGGAGAAATTACTGTTTGTGCATTTACAATATTCATTGATTTTTGCCATTGAAAAACGTCCAGAAATGATTGAAGCTACTGACTGAATGAAAGGAGCTGGCATCTCACTCTCTTTGAATCTTGTTTATCATGCTAAGAGGAGCAGGAAAAAGCAAAAAATTTCAGAATTGCACCTTGCAATGCGGAGAAATTACTGTTTGTGCATTTACAATATTCATTGATTTTTGCCATTGAAAAACGTCCAGAAATGATTGAAGATACTGACTGAATGAAAGGAGCTGGCATCTCACTCTCTTTGAATCTTCTTTATCATGCTAAGAGGAGCAGGAAAAAGCAAAAAATTTCAGAATTGCACCTTGCAATGCGGAGAAATTACTGTTTGTGCATTTACAATATTCATTGATTTTTGCCATTGAAAAACATCATGTTATTCATATACCAGAAATGATTGAAGCTACTGACTGAATGAAAGGAGCTGGCATCTCACTCTCTTTGAATCTTCTTTATCATGCTAAGAGGAGCAGGAAAAAGTAAAAAATTTCAGAATTGCACCTTGCAATGCGGAGAAATTACTGTTTGTGCATTTATAATATTCAATGATTTTTGCCATTGAAAAACGTCCAGAAATGATTGAAGCTACTGACTGAACGAAAGGAGCTGGCATCTCACTCTCTTTGAATCTTCTTTATCATGCTAAGAGGAGCAGGAAAAAGCAAAAAATTTCAGAATTGCACCTTGCAATGCGGAGAAATTACTGTTTGTGCATTTACAATATTCATTGATTTTTGCCATTGAAAAACGTCCAGAAATGATTGAAGCTACTGACTGAATGAAAGGAGCTGGCATCTCACTCTCTTTGAATCTTCTTTATCATGCTAAGAGGAGCAGGAAAAAGCAAAAAATTTCAGAATTGCACCTTGCAATGCGGAGAAATTACTGTTTGTGCATTTACAATATTCATTGATTTTTGCCATTGAAAAACATCATGTTATTCATATACCAGAAATGTTTGAAGCTACTGACTGAATGAAAGGAGCTGACATCTCACTCTCTTTGAATCTTCTTTATCATGCTAAGAGGAGCAGGAAAAAGCAAAAAATTTCAGAATTGCACCTTGCAATGCGGAGAAATTACTGTTTGTGCATTTACAATATTCATTGATTTTTGCCATTGATAAACGTCCAGAAATGATTGAAGCTACTGACTGAATGTAAGTAGCTGGCATCTCACTCTCTTTGAATCTTCTTTATCATGCTAAGAGGAGCAGGAAAAAGCAAAAAATTTCAGACTTGCACCTTGCAATGCGGAGAAATTACTGTTTGTGCATTTACAATATTCATTGATTTTTGCCATTGAAAAACATCATGTTATTCATATACCAGAAATGTTTGAAGCTACTGACTGAATGAAAGGAGCTGGCATCTCACTCTCTTTGAATCTTCTTTATCATGCTAAGAGGAGCAGGAAAAAGCAAAAAATTTCAGAATTGCACCTTGCAATGTGGAGAAATTACTGATTGTGCATTTACAATATTCATTGATTTTTACCATTGAAAAACGTCCAGAAATGATTGAAGCTACTGACTGAATGAAAGTAGCTGGCATCTCACTCTCTTTGAATCTTCTTTATCATGCTAAGAGGAGCAGGAAAAAGCAAAAAATTTCAGACTTGCACCTTGCAATGCGGAGAAATTACTGTTTGTGCATTTACAATATTCATTGATTTTTGCCATTGAAAAACATCATGTTATTCATATACCAGAAATGTTTGAAGCTACTGACTGAATGAAAGGAGCTGGCATCTCACTCTCTTTGAATCTTCTTTATCATGCTAAGAGGAGCAGGAAAAAGCAAAAAATTTCAGAATTGCACCTTGCAATGCGGAGAAATTACTGTTTGTGCATTTACAATATTCATTGATTTTTGCCATTGAAAAACGTCCAGAAATGATTGAAGCTACTGACTGAATGAAAGGAGCTGGCATCTCACTCTCTTTGAATCTTGTTTATCATGCTAAGAGGAGCAGGAAAAAGCAAAAAATTTCAGAATTGCACCTTGCAATGCGGAGAAATTACTGTTTGTGCATTTACAATATTCATTGATTTTTGCCATTGAAAAACGTCCAGAAATGATTGAAGATACTGACTGAATGAAAGGAGCTGGCATCTCACTCTCTTTGAATCTTCTTTATCATGCTAAGAGGAGCAGGAAAAAGCAAAAAATTTCAGAATTGCACCTTGCAATGCGGAGAAATTACTGTTTGTGCATTTACAATATTCATTGATTTTTGCCATTGAAAAACATCATGTTATTCATATACCAGAAATGATTGAAGCTACTGACTGAATGAAAGGAGCTGGCATCTCACTCTCTTTGAATCTTCTTTATCATGCTAAGAGGAGCAGGAAAAAGTAAAAAATTTCAGAATTGCACCTTGCAATGCGGAGAAATTACTGTTTGTGCATTTATAATATTCAATGATTTTTGCCATTGAAAAACGTCCAGAAATGATTGAAGCTACTGACTGAACGAAAGGAGCTGGCATCTCACTCTCTTTGAATCTTCTTTATCATGCTAAGAGGAGCAGGAAAAAGCAAAAAATTTCAGAATTGCACCTTGCAATGCGGAGAAATTACTGTTTGTGCATTTACAATATTCATTGATTTTTGCCATTGAAAAACGTCCAGAAATGATTGAAGCTACTGACTGAATGAAAGGAGCTGGCATCTCACTCTCTTTGAATCTTCTTTATCATGCTAAGAGGAGCAGGAAAAAGCAAAAAATTTCAGAATTGCACCTTGCAATGCGGAGAAATTACTGTTTGTGCATTTACAATATTCATTGATTTTTGCCATTGAAAAACATCATGTTATTCATATACCAGAAATGTTTGAAGCTACTGACTGAATGAAAGGAGCTGACATCTCACTCTCTTTGAATCTTCTTTATCATGCTAAGAGGAGCAGGAAAAAGCAAAAAATTTCAGAATTGCACCTTGCAATGCGGAGAAATTACTGTTTGTGCATTTACAATATTCATTGATTTTTGCCATTGATAAACGTCCAGAAATGATTGAAGCTACTGACTGAATGAAAGGAGCTGGCATCTCACTCTCTTTGAATCTTCTTTATCATGCTAAGAGGAGCAGGAAAAAGCAAAAAATTTCAGAATTGCACCTTGCAATGCGGAGAAATTACTGTTTGTGCATTTACAATATTCATTGATTTTTGCCATTGAAAAACATCATGTTATTCATATACCAGAAATGTTTGAAGCTACTGACTGAATGAAAGGAGCTGGCATCTCACTCTCTTTGAATCTTCTTTATCATGCTAAGAGGAGCAGGAAAAAGCAAAAAATTTCAGAATTGCACCTTGCAATGTGGAGAAATTACTGTTTGTGCATTTACAATATTCATTGATTTTTGCCATTGAAAAACATCATGTTATTCATATACCAGAAATGTTTGAAGCTACTGACTGAATGAAAGGAGCTGGCATCTCACTCTCTTTGAATCTTCTTTATCATGCTAAGAGGAGCAGGAAAATGCAAACAATTTCAGAATTGCACCTTGCAATGTGGAGAAATTACTGTTTGTGCATTTACAATATTCATTGATTTTTACCATTGAAAAACGTCCAGAAATGATTGAAGCTACTGACTGAATGTAAGTAGCTGGCATCTCACTCTCTTTGAATCTTCTTTATCATGCTAAGAGGAGCAGGAAAAAGCAAAAAATTTCAGACTTGCACCTTGCAATGCGGAGAAATTACTGTTTGTGCATTTACAATATTCATTGATTTTTGCCATTGAAAAACATCATGTTATTCATATACCAGAAATGTTTGAAGCTACTGACTGAATGAAAGGAGCTGGCATCTCACTCTCTTTGAATCTTCTTTATCATGCTAAGAGGAGCAGGAAAAAGCAAAAAATTTCAGAATTGCACCTTGCAATGTGGAGAAATTACTGATTGTGCATTTACAATATTCATTGATTTTTACCATTGAAAAACGTCCAGAAATGATTGAAGCTACTGACTGAATGAAAGTAGCTGGCATCTCACTCTCTTTGAATCTTCTTTATCATGCTAAGAGGAGCAGGAAAAAGCAAAAAATTTCAGACTTGCACCTTGCAATGCGGAGAAATTACTGTTTGTGCATTTACAATATTCATTGATTTTTGCCATTGAAAAACATCATGTTATTCATATACCAGAAATGTTTGAAGCTACTGACTGAATCAAAGGAGCTGGCATCTCACTCTCTTTGAATCTTCTTTATCATGCTAAGAGGAGCAGGAAAAAGCAAAAAATTTCAGAATTGCACCTTGCAATGCGGAGAAATTAGTTTGTGCATTTACAATATTCATTGATTTTTGCCATTGAAAAACGTCCAGAAATGATTGAAGCTACTGACTGAATGAAAGGAGCTGGCATCTCACTCTCTTTGAATCTTCTTTATCATGCTAAGAGGAGCAGGAAAAAGCAAAAAATTTCAGAATTGCACCTTGCAATGCGGAGAAATTACTGTTTGTGCATTTACAATATTCATTGATTTTTGCCATTGAAAAACGTCCAGAAATGATTGAAGCTACTGACTGAATGAAAGGAGCTGGCATCTCACTCTCTTTGAATCTTCTTTATCATGCTAAGAGGAGCAGGAAAAAGCAAAAAATTTCAGAATTGCACCTTGCAATGCGGAGAAATTACTGTTTGTGCATTTACAATATTCATTGATTTTTGCCATTGAAAAACATGTTATTCATATACCAGAAATGTTTGAAGCTACTGACTGAATGAAAGGAGCTGGCACCTCACTCTCTTTGAATCTTCTTTATCATGCTAAGAGGAGCGGGAAAAAGCAAAAAATTTCAGAATTGCACCTTGCAATGCGGAGAAATTACTGTTTGTGCATTTACAATATTCATTGATTTTTGCCATTGAAAAACGTCCAGAAATGATTGAAGGTACTGACTGAATGAAAGGAGCTGGCATCTCACTCTCTTTGAATCTTCTTTATCATGCTAAGAGGAGCAGGAAAAAGCAAAAAATTTCAGAATTGCACCTTGCAATGCGGAGAAATTACTGTTTGTGCATTTACAATATTCATTGATTTTTGCCATTGAAAAACATCATGTTATTCATATACCAGAAATGTTTGAAGCTACTGACTGAATGAAAGGAGTTGGCATCTCACTCTCTTTGAATCTTCTTTATCATGCTAAGAGGAGCAGGAAAAAGCAAAAAATTTCAGAATTGCACCTTGCAATGCGGAGAAATTACTGTTTGTGCATTTACAATATTCATTGATTTTTGCCATTGAAAAACATCATGTTATTCATATACCAGAAATGTTTGAAGCTACTGACTGAATGAAAGGAGCTGGCATCTCACTCTCTTTGAATCTTCTTTATCATGCTAAGAGGAGCAGGAAAAAGCAAAAAATTTTAGAATTGCACATTGCAATGTGGAGAAATTACTGTTTGTGCATTTACAATATTCATTGATTTTTACCATTGAAAAACGTCCAGAAATGATTGAAGCTACTGACTGAATGAAAGTAGCTGGCATCTCACTCTCTTTGAATCTTCTTTATCATGCTAAGAGGAGCAGGAAAAAGCAAAAAATTTCAGACTTGCACCTTGCAATGCGGAGAAATTACTGTTTGTGCATTTACAATATTCATTGATTTTTGCCATTGAAAAACATCATGTTATTCATATACCAGAAATGTTTGAAGCTACTGACTGAATGAAAGGAGCTGGCATCTCACTCTCTTTGAATCTTCTTTATCATGCTAAGAGGAGCAGGAAAAAGCAAAAAATTTCAGAATTGCACCTTGCAATGCGGAGAAATTACTGTTTGTGCATTTACAATATTCATTGATTATTGCCATTGAAAAACGTCCAGAAATGATTGAAGCTACTGACTGAATGAAAGGAGCTGGCATCTCACTCTCTTTGAATCTTCTTTATCATGCTAAGAGGAGCAGGAAAAAGCAAAAAATTTCAGAATTGCACCTTGCAATGCGGAGAAATTACTGTTTGTGCATTTACAATATTCATTGATTTTTGCCATTGAAAAACGTCCAGAAATGATTGAAGCTACTGACTGAATGAAAGGAGCTGGCATCTCACTCTCTTTGAATCTTCTTTATCATGCTAAGAGGAGCAGGAAAAAGCAAAAAATTTCAGAATTGCACCTTGCAATGCGGAGAAATTACTGTTTGTGCATTTACAATATTCATTGATTTTTGCCATTGAAAAACATGTTATTCATATACCAGAAATGTTTGAAGCTACTGACTGAATGAAAGGAGCTGGCACCTCACTCTCTTTGAATCTTCTTTATCATGCTAAGAGGAGCGAGAAAAAGCAAAAAATTTCAGAATTGCACCTTGCAATGCGGAGAAATTACTGTTTGTGCATTTATAATATTCAATGATTTTTGCCATTGAAAAACGTCCAGAAATGATTGAAGCTACTGACTGAACGAAAGGAGCTGGCATCTCACTCTCTTTGAATCTTCTTTATCATGCTAAGAGGAGCAGGAAAAAGCAAAAAATTTCAGAATTGCACCTTGCAATGCGGAGAAATTACTGTTTGTGCATTTACAATATTCATTGATTTTTGCCATTGAAAAACGTCCAGAAATGATTGAAGCTACTGACTGAATGAAAGGAGCTGGCATCTCACTCTCTTTGAATCTTCTTTATCATGCTAAGAGGAGCAGGAAAAAGCAAAAAATTTCAGAATTGCACCTTGCAATGCGGAGAAATTACTGTTTGTGCATTTACAATATTCATTGATTTTTGCCATTGAAAAACATCATGTTATTCATATACCAGAAATGTTTGAAGCTACTGGCTGAATGAAAGGAGCTGACATCTCACTCTCTTTGAATCTTCTTTATCATGCTAAGAGGAGCAGGAAAAAGCAAAAAATTTCAGAATTGCACCTTGCAATGCGGAGAAATTACTGTTTGTGCATTTACAATATTCATTGATTTTTGCCATTGAAAAACGTCCAGAAATGATTGAAGCTACTGACTGAATGAAAGGAGCTGGCATCTCACTCTCTTTGAATCTTCTTTATCATGCTAAGAGGAGCAGGAAAAAGCAAAAAATTTCAGAATTGCACCTTGCAATGCGGAGAAATTACTGTTTGTGCATTTACAATATTCATTGATTTTTGCCATTGAAAAACATCATGTTATTCATATACCAGAAATGTTTGAAGCTACTGACTGAATGAAAGGAGCTGGCATCTCACTCTCTTTGAATCTTCTTTATCATGCTAAGAGGAGCAGGAAAAAGCAAAAAATTTCAGAATTGCACCTTGCAATGTGGAGAAATTACTGTTTGTGCATTTACAATATTCATTGATTTTTGCCATTGAAAAACATCATGTTATTCATATACCAGAAATGTTTGAAGCTACTGACTGAATGAAAGGAGCTGGCATCTCACTCTCTTTGAATCTTCTTTATCATGCTAAGAGGAGCAGGAAAAAGCAAAAAATTTCAGAATTGCACCTTGCAATGTGGAGAAATTACTGTTTGTGCATTTACAATATTCATTGATTTTTACCATTGAAAAACGTCCAGAAATGATTGAAGCTACTGACTGAATGAAAGTAGCTGGCATCTCACTCTCTTTGAATCTTCTTTATCATGCTAAGAGGAGCAGGAAAAAGCAAAAAATTTCAGACTTGCACCTTGCAATGCGGAGAAATTACTGTTTGTGCATTTACAATATTCATTGATTTTTGCCATTGAAAAACATCATGTTATTCATATACCAGAAATGTTTGAAGCTACTGACTGAATGAAAGGAGCTGGCATCTCACTCTCTTTGAATCTTCTTTATCATGCTAAGAGGAGCAGGAAAAAGCAAAAAATTTCAGAATTGCACCTTGCAATGTGGAGAAATTACTGTTTGTGCATTTACAATATTCATTGATTTTTACCATTGAAAAACGTCCAGAAATGATTGAAGCTACTGACTGAATGAAAGTAGCTGGCATCTCACTCTCTTTGAATCTTCTTTATCATGCTAAGAGGAGCAGGAAAAAGCAAAAAATTTCAGACTTGCACCTTGCAATGCGGAGAAATTACTGTTTGTGCATTTACAATATTCATTGATTTTTGCCATTGAAAAACATCATGTTATTCATATACCAGAAATGTTTGAAGCTACTGACTGAATGAAAGGAGCTGGCATCTCACTCTCTTTGAATCTTCTTTATCATGCTAAGAGGAGCAGGAAAAAGCAAAAAATTTCAGAATTGCACCTTGCAATGCGGAGAAATTACTGTTTGTGCATTTACAATATTCATTGATTTTTGCCATTGAAAAACGTCCAGAAATGATTGAAGCTACTGACTGAATGAAAGGAGCTGGCATCTCACTCTCTTTGAATCTTGTTTATCATGCTAAGAGGAGCAGGAAAAAGCAAAAAATTTCAGAATTGCACCTTGCAATGCGGAGAAATTACTGTTTGTGCATTTACAATATTCATTGATTTTTGCCATTGAAAAACGTCCAGAAATGATTGAAGATACTGACTGAATGAAAGGAGCTGGCATCTCACTCTCTTTGAATCTTCTTTATCATGCTAAGAGGAGCAGGAAAAAGCAAAAAATTTCAGAATTGCACCTTGCAATGCGGAGAAATTACTGTTTGTGCATTTACAATATTCATTGATTTTTGCCATTGAAAAACATCATGTTATTCATATACCAGAAATGATTGAAGCTACTGACTGAATGAAAGGAGCTGGCATCTCACTCTCTTTGAATCTTCTTTATCATGCTAAGAGGAGCAGGAAAAAGTAAAAAATTTCAGAATTGCACCTTGCAATGCGGAGAAATTACTGTTTGTGCATTTATAATATTCAATGATTTTTGCCATTGAAAAACGTCCAGAAATGATTGAAGCTACTGACTGAACGAAAGGAGCTGGCATCTCACTCTCTTTGAATCTTCTTTATCATGCTAAGAGGAGCAGGAAAAAGCAAAAAATTTCAGAATTGCACCTTGCAATGCGGAGAAATTACTGTTTGTGCATTTACAATATTCATTGATTTTTGCCATTGAAAAACGTCCAGAAATGATTGAAGCTACTGACTGAATGAAAGGAGCTGGCATCTCACTCTCTTTGAATCTTCTTTATCATGCTAAGAGGAGCAGGAAAAAGCAAAAAATTTCAGAATTGCACCTTGCAATGCGGAGAAATTACTGTTTGTGCATTTACAATATTCATTGATTTTTGCCATTGAAAAACATCATGTTATTCATATACCAGAAATGTTTGAAGCTACTGACTGAATGAAAGGAGCTGACATCTCACTCTCTTTGAATCTTCTTTATCATGCTAAGAGGAGCAGGAAAAAGCAAAAAATTTCAGAATTGCACCTTGCAATGCGGAGAAATTACTGTTTGTGCATTTACAATATTCATTGATTTTTGCCATTGATAAACGTCCAGAAATGATTGAAGCTACTGACTGAATGAAAGGAGCTGGCATCTCACTCTCTTTGAATCTTCTTTATCATGCTAAGAGGAGCAGGAAAAAGCAAAAAATTTCAGAATTGCACCTTGCAATGCGGAGAAATTACTGTTTGTGCATTTACAATATTCATTGATTTTTGCCATTGAAAAACATCATGTTATTCATATACCAGAAATGTTTGAAGCTACTGACTGAATGAAAGGAGCTGGCATCTCACTCTCTTTGAATCTTCTTTATCATGCTAAGAGGAGCAGGAAAAAGCAAAAAATTTCAGAATTGCACCTTGCAATGTGGAGAAATTACTGTTTGTGCATTTACAATATTCATTGATTTTTGCCATTGAAAAACATCATGTTATTCATATACCAGAAATGTTTGAAGCTACTGACTGAATGAAAGGAGCTGGCATCTCACTCTCTTTGAATCTTCTTTATCATGCTAAGAGGAGCAGGAAAATGCAAACAATTTCAGAATTGCACCTTGCAATGTGGAGAAATTACTGTTTGTGCATTTACAATATTCATTGATTTTTACCATTGAAAAACGTCCAGAAATGATTGAAGCTACTGACTGAATGTAAGTAGCTGGCATCTCACTCTCTTTGAATCTTCTTTATCATGCTAAGAGGAGCAGGAAAAAGCAAAAAATTTCAGACTTGCACCTTGCAATGCGGAGAAATTACTGTTTGTGCATTTACAATATTCATTGATTTTTGCCATTGAAAAACATCATGTTATTCATATACCAGAAATGTTTGAAGCTACTGACTGAATGAAAGGAGCTGGCATCTCACTCTCTTTGAATCTTCTTTATCATGCTAAGAGGAGCAGGAAAAAGCAAAAAATTTCAGAATTGCACCTTGCAATACGGAGAAATTACTGTTTGTGCATTTACAATATTCATTGATTTTTGCCATTGAAAAACATCATGTTATTCATATACCAGAAATGTTTGAAGCTACTGACTGAATGAAAGGAGCTGGCATCTCACTCTCTTTGAATCTTCTTTATCATGCTAAGAGGAGCAGGAAAAAGCAAAAAATTTCAGAATTGCACCTTGCAATGTGGAGAAATTACTGTTTGTGCATTTACAATATTCATTGATTTTTACCATTGAAAAACGTCCAGAAATGATTGAAGCTACTGACTGAATGAAAGTAGCTGGCATCTCACTCTCTTTGAATCTTCTTTATCATGCTAAGAGGAGCAGGAAAAAGCAAAAAATTTCAGACTTGCACCTTGCAATGCGGAGAAATTACTGTTTGTGCATTTACAATATTCATTGATTTTTGCCATTGAAAAACATCATGTTATTCATATACCAGAAATGTTTGAAGCTACTGACTGAATGAAAGGAGCTGGCATCTCACTCTCTTTGAATCTTCTTTATCATGCTAAGAGGAGCAGGAAAAAGCAAAAAATTTCAGAATTGCACCTTGCAATGCGGAGAAATTACTGTTTGTGCATTTACAATATTCATTGATTTTTGCCATTGAAAAACATCATGTTATTCATATACCAGAAATGTTTGAAGCTACTGACTGAATGAAAGGAGCTGGCATCTCACTCTCTTTGAATCTTCTTTATCATGCTAAGAGGAGCAGGAAAAAGCAAAAAATTTCAGAATTGCACCTTGCAATGTGGAGAAATTACTGTTTGTGCATTTACAATATTCATTGATTTTTACCATTGAAAAACGTCCAGAAATGATTGAAGCTACTGACTGAATGAAAGTAGCTGGCATCTCACTCTCTTTGAATCTTCTTTATCATGCTAAGAGGAGCAGGAAAAAGCAAAAAATTTCAGACTTGCACCTTGCAATGCGGAGAAATTACTGTTTGTGCATTTACAATATTCATTGATTTTTGCCATTGAAAAACATCATGTTATTCATATACCAGAAATGTTTGAAGCTACTGACTGAATGAAAGGAGCTGGCATCTCACTCTCTTTGAATCTTCTTTATCATGCTAAGAGGAGCAGGAAAAAGCAAAAAATTTCAGAATTGCACCTTGCAATGCGGAGAAATTACTGTTTGTGCATTTACAATATTCATTGATTTTTGCCATTGAAAAACATCATGTTATTCATATACCAGAAATGATTGAAGCTACTGACTGAATGAAAGGAGCTGGCATCTCACTCTCTTTGAATCTTCTTTATCATGCTAAGAGGAGCAGGAAAAAGTAAAAAATTTCAGAATTGCACCTTGCAATGCGGAGAAATTACTGTTTGTGCATTTATAATATTCAATGATTTTTGCCATTGAAAAACGTCCAGAAATGATTGAAGCTACTGACTGAACGAAAGGAGCTGGCATCTCACTCTCTTTGAATCTTCTTTATCATGCTAAGAGGAGCAGGAAAAAGCAAAAAATTTCAGAATTGCACCTTGCAATGCGGAGAAATTACTGTTTGTGCATTTACAATATTCATTGATTTTTGCCATTGAAAAACGTCCAGAAATGATTGAAGCTACTGACTGAATGAAAGGAGCTGGCATCTCACTCTCTTTGAATCTTCTTTATCATGCTAAGAGGAGCAGGAAAAAGCAAAAAATTTCAGAATTGCACCTTGCAATGCGGAGAAATTACTGTTTGTGCATTTACAATATTCATTGATTTTTGCCATTGAAAAACATCATGTTATTCATATACCAGAAATGTTTGAAGCTACTGACTGAATGAAAGGAGCTGACATCTCACTCTCTTTGAATCTTCTTTATCATGCTAAGAGGAGCAGGAAAAAGCAAAAAATTTCAGAATTGCACCTTGCAATGCGGAGAAATTACTGTTTGTGCATTTACAATATTCATTGATTTTTGCCATTGATAAACGTCCAGAAATGATTGAAGCTACTGACTGAATGAAAGGAGCTGGCATCTCACTCTCTTTGAATCTTCTTTATCATGCTAAGAGGAGCAGGAAAAAGCAAAAAATTTCAGAATTGCACCTTGCAATGCGGAGAAATTACTGTTTGTGCATTTACAATATTCATTGATTTTTGCCATTGAAAAACATCATGTTATTCATATACCAGAAATGTTTGAAGCTACTGACTGAATGAAAGGAGCTGGCATCTCACTCTCTTTGAATCTTCTTTATCATGCTAAGAGGAGCAGGAAAAAGCAAAAAATTTCAGAATTGCACCTTGCAATGTGGAGAAATTACTGTTTGTGCATTTACAATATTCATTGATTTTTGCCATTGAAAAACATCATGTTATTCATATACCAGAAATGTTTGAAGCTACTGACTGAATGAAAGGAGCTGGCATCTCACTCTCTTTGAATCTTCTTTATCATGCTAAGAGGAGCAGGAAAATGCAAACAATTTCAGAATTGCACCTTGCAATGTGGAGAAATTACTGTTTGTGCATTTACAATATTCATTGATTTTTACCATTGAAAAACGTCCAGAAATGATTGAAGCTACTGACTGAATGTAAGTAGCTGGCATCTCACTCTCTTTGAATCTTCTTTATCATGCTAAGAGGAGCAGGAAAAAGCAAAAAATTTCAGACTTGCACCTTGCAATGCGGAGAAATTACTGTTTGTGCATTTACAATATTCATTGATTTTTGCCATTGAAAAACATCATGTTATTCATATACCAGAAATGTTTGAAGCTACTGACTGAATGAAAGGAGCTGGCATCTCACTCTCTTTGAATCTTCTTTATCATGCTAAGAGGAGCAGGAAAAAGCAAAAAATTTCAGAATTGCACCTTGCAATACGGAGAAATTACTGTTTGTGCATTTACAATATTCATTGATTTTTGCCATTGAAAAACATCATGTTATTCATATACCAGAAATGTTTGAAGCTACTGACTGAATGAAAGGAGCTGGCATCTCACTCTCTTTGAATCTTCTTTATCATGCTAAGAGGAGCAGGAAAAAGCAAAAAATTTCAGAATTGCACCTTGCAATGTGGAGAAATTACTGTTTGTGCATTTACAATATTCATTGATTTTTACCATTGAAAAACGTCCAGAAATGATTGAAGCTACTGACTGAATGAAAGTAGCTGGCATCTCACTCTCTTTGAATCTTCTTTATCATGCTAAGAGGAGCAGGAAAAAGCAAAAAATTTCAGACTTGCACCTTGCAATGCGGAGAAATTACTGTTTGTGCATTTACAATATTCATTGATTTTTGCCATTGAAAAACATCATGTTATTCATATACCAGAAATGTTTGAAGCTACTGACTGAATGAAAGGAGCTGGCATCTCACTCTCTTTGAATCTTCTTTATCATGCTAAGAGGAGCAGGAAAAAGCAAAAAATTTCAGAATTGCACCTTGCAATGCGGAGAAATTACTGTTTGTGCATTTACAATATTCATTGATTTTTGCCATTGAAAAACATCATGTTATTCATATACCAGAAATGTTTGAAGCTACTGACTGAATGAAAGGAGCTGGCATCTCACTCTCTTTGAATCTTCTTTATCATGCTAAGAGGAGCAGGAAAAAGCAAAAAATTTCAGAATTGCACCTTGCAATGTGGAGAAATTACTGTTTGTGCATTTACAATATTCATTGATTTTTACCATTGAAAAACGTCCAGAAATGATTGAAGCTACTGACTGAATGAAAGTAGCTGGCATCTCACTCTCTTTGAATCTTCTTTATCATGCTAAGAGGAGCAGGAAAAAGCAAAAAATTTCAGACTTGCACCTTGCAATGCGGAGAAATTACTGTTTGTGCATTTACAATATTCATTGATTTTTGCCATTGAAAAACATCATGTTATTCATATACCAGAAATGTTTGAAGCTACTGACTGAATGAAAGGAGCTGGCATCTCACTCTCTTTGAATCTTCTTTATCATGCTAAGAGGAGCAGGAAAAAGCAAAAAATTTCAGAATTGCACCTTGCAATGCGGAGAAATTACTGTTTGTGCATTTACAATATTCATTGATTTTTGCCATTGAAAAACGTCCAGAAATGATTGAAGCTACTGACTGAATGAAAGGAGCTGGCATCTCACTCTCTTTGAATCTTGTTTATCATGCTAAGAGGAGCAGGAAAAAGCAAAAAATTTCAGAATTGCACCTTGCAATGCGGAGAAATTACTGTTTGTGCATTTACAATATTCATTGATTTTTGCCATTGAAAAACGTCCAGAAATGATTGAAGATACTGACTGAATGAAAGGAGCTGGCATCTCACTCTCTTTGAATTTTCTTTATCATGCTAAGAGGAGCAGGAAAAAGCAAAAAATTTCAGAATTGCACCTTGCAATGCGGAGAAATTACTGTTTGTGCATTTACAATATTCATTGATTTTTGCCATTGAAAAACATCATGTTATTCATATACCAGAAATGATTGAAGCTACTGACTGAATGAAAGGAGCTGGCATCTCACTCTCTTTGAATCTTCTTTATCATGCTAAGAGGAGCAGGAAAAAGTAAAAAATTTCAGAATTGCACCTTGCAATGCGGAGAAATTACTGTTTGTGCATTTATAATATTCAATGATTTTTGCCATTGAAAAACGTCCAGAAATGATTGAAGCTACTGACTGAACGAAAGGAGCTGGCATCTCACTCTCTTTGAATCTTCTTTATCATGCTAAGAGGAGCAGGAAAAAGCAAAAAATTTCAGAATTGCACCTTGCAATGCGGAGAAATTACTGTTTGTGCATTTACAATATTCATTGATTTTTGCCATTGAAAAACGTCCAGAAATGATTGAAGCTACTGACTGAATGAAAGGAGCTGGCATCTCACTCTCTTTGAATCTTCTTTATCATGCTAAGAGGAGCAGGAAAAAGCAAAAAATTTCAGAATTGCACCTTGCAATGCGGAGAAATTACTGTTTGTGCATTTACAATATTCATTGATTTTTGCCATTGAAAAACATCATGTTATTCATATACCAGAAATGTTTGAAGCTACTGACTGAATGAAAGGAGCTGACATCTCACTCTCTTTGAATCTTCTTTATCATGCTAAGAGGAGCAGGAAAAAGCAAAAAATTTCAGAATTGCACCTTGCAATGCGGAGAAATTACTGTTTGTGCATTTACAATATTCATTGATTTTTGCCATTGATAAACGTCCAGAAATGATTGAAGCTACTGACTGAATGAAAGGAGCTGGCATCTCACTCTCTTTGAATCTTCTTTATCATGCTAAGAGGAGCAGGAAAAAGCAAAAAATTTCAGAATTGCACCTTGCAATGCGGAGAAATTACTGTTTGTGCATTTACAATATTCATTGATTTTTGCCATTGAAAAACATCATGTTATTCATATACCAGAAATGTTTGAAGCTACTGACTGAATGAAAGGAGCTGGCATCTCACTCTCTTTGAATCTTCTTTATCATGCTAAGAGGAGCAGGAAAAAGCAAAAAATTTCAGAATTGCACCTTGCAATGTGGAGAAATTACTGTTTGTGCATTTACAATATTCATTGATTTTTGCCATTGAAAAACATCATGTTATTCATATACCAGAAATGTTTGAAGCTACTGACTGAATGAAAGGAGCTGGCATCTCACTCTCTTTGAATCTTCTTTATCATGCTAAGAGGAGCAGGAAAATGCAAACAATTTCAGAATTGCACCTTGCAATGTGGAGAAATTACTGTTTGTGCATTTACAATATTCATTGATTTTTACCATTGAAAAACGTCCAGAAATGATTGAAGCTACTGACTGAATGTAAGTAGCTGGCATCTCACTCTCTTTGAATCTTCTTTATCATGCTAAGAGGAGCAGGAAAAAGCAAAAAATTTCAGACTTGCACCTTGCAATGCGGAGAAATTACTGTTTGTGCATTTACAATATTCATTGATTTTTGCCATTGAAAAACATCATGTTATTCATATACCAGAAATGTTTGAAGCTACTGACTGAATGAAAGGAGCTGGCATCTCACTCTCTTTGAATCTTCTTTATCATGCTAAGAGGAGCAGGAAAAAGCAAAAAATTTCAGAATTGCACCTTG
The DNA here is from genome assembly GCF_046119375.1 of Phyllobates terribilis. NCBI lineage: Eukaryota > Metazoa > Chordata > Amphibia > Anura > Dendrobatidae > Phyllobates > Phyllobates terribilis. The sequence continues at coordinate 64,654 of NW_027366112.1, forward strand.
CAATGTGGAGAAATTACTGATTGTGCATTTACAATATTCATTGATTTTTACCATTGAAAAACGTCCAGAAATGATTGAAGCTACTGACTGAATGAAAGTAGCTGGCATCTCACTCTCTTTGAATCTTCTTTATCATGCTAAGAGGAGCAGGAAAAAGCAAAAAATTTCAGACTTGCACCTTGCAATGCGGAGAAATTACTGTTTGTGCATTTACAATATTCATTGATTTTTGCCATTGAAAAACATCATGTTATTCATATACCAGAAATGTTTGAAGCTACTGACTGAATGAAAGGAGCTGGCATCTCACTCTCTTTGAATCTTCTTTATCATGCTAAGAGGAGCAGGAAAAAGCAAAAAATTTCAGAATTGCACCTTGCAATGCGGAGAAATTACTGTTTGTGCATTTACAATATTCATTGATTTTTGCCATTGAAAAACGTCCAGAAATGATTGAAGCTACTGACTGAATGAAAGGAGCTGGCATCTCACTCTCTTTGAATCTTGTTTATCATGCTAAGAGGAGCAGGAAAAAGCAAAAAATTTCAGAATTGCACCTTGCAATGCGGAGAAATTACTGTTTGTGCATTTACAATATTCATTGATTTTTGCCATTGAAAAACGTCCAGAAATGATTGAAGATACTGACTGAATGAAAGGAGCTGGCATCTCACTCTCTTTGAATCTTCTTTATCATGCTAAGAGGAGCAGGAAAAAGCAAAAAATTTCAGAATTGCACCTTGCAATGCGGAGAAATTACTGTTTGTGCATTTACAATATTCATTGATTTTTGCCATTGAAAAACATCATGTTATTCATATACCAGAAATGATTGAAGCTACTGACTGAATGAAAGGAGCTGGCATCTCACTCTCTTTGAATCTTCTTTATCATGCTAAGAGGAGCAGGAAAAAGTAAAAAATTTCAGAATTGCACCTTGCAATGCGGAGAAATTACTGTTTGTGCATTTATAATATTCAATGATTTTTGCCATTGAAAAACGTCCAGAAATGATTGAAGCTACTGACTGAACGAAAGGAGCTGGCATCTCACTCTCTTTGAATCTTCTTTATCATGCTAAGAGGAGCAGGAAAAAGCAAAAAATTTCAGAATTGCACCTTGCAATGCGGAGAAATTACTGTTTGTGCATTTACAATATTCATTGATTTTTGCCATTGAAAAACGTCCAGAAATGATTGAAGCTACTGACTGAATGAAAGGAGCTGGCATCTCACTCTCTTTGAATCTTCTTTATCATGCTAAGAGGAGCAGGAAAAAGCAAAAAATTTCAGAATTGCACCTTGCAATGCGGAGAAATTACTGTTTGTGCATTTACAATATTCATTGATTTTTGCCATTGAAAAACATCATGTTATTCATATACCAGAAATGTTTGAAGCTACTGACTGAATGAAAGGAGCTGACATCTCACTCTCTTTGAATCTTCTTTATCATGCTAAGAGGAGCAGGAAAAAGCAAAAAATTTCAGAATTGCACCTTGCAATGCGGAGAAATTACTGTTTGTGCATTTACAATATTCATTGATTTTTGCCATTGATAAACGTCCAGAAATGATTGAAGCTACTGACTGAATGAAAGGAGCTGGCATCTCACTCTCTTTGAATCTTCTTTATCATGCTAAGAGGAGCAGGAAAAAGCAAAAAATTTCAGAATTGCACCTTGCAATGCGGAGAAATTACTGTTTGTGCATTTACAATATTCATTGATTTTTGCCATTGAAAAACATCATGTTATTCATATACCAGAAATGTTTGAAGCTACTGACTGAATGAAAGGAGCTGGCATCTCACTCTCTTTGAATCTTCTTTATCATGCTAAGAGGAGCAGGAAAAAGCAAAAAATTTCAGAATTGCACCTTGCAATGTGGAGAAATTACTGTTTGTGCATTTACAATATTCATTGATTTTTGCCATTGAAAAACATCATGTTATTCATATACCAGAAATGTTTGAAGCTACTGACTGAATGAAAGGAGCTGGCATCTCACTCTCTTTGAATCTTCTTTATCATGCTAAGAGGAGCAGGAAAATGCAAACAATTTCAGAATTGCACCTTGCAATGTGGAGAAATTACTGTTTGTGCATTTACAATATTCATTGATTTTTACCATTGAAAAACGTCCAGAAATGATTGAAGCTACTGACTGAATGTAAGTAGCTGGCATCTCACTCTCTTTGAATCTTCTTTATCATGCTAAGAGGAGCAGGAAAAAGCAAAAAATTTCAGACTTGCACCTTGCAATGCGGAGAAATTACTGTTTGTGCATTTACAATATTCATTGATTTTTGCCATTGAAAAACATCATGTTATTCATATACCAGAAATGTTTGAAGCTACTGACTGAATGAAAGGAGCTGGCATCTCACTCTCTTTGAATCTTCTTTATCATGCTAAGAGGAGCAGGAAAAAGCAAAAAATTTCAGAATTGCACCTTGCAATGTGGAGAAATTACTGATTGTGCATTTACAATATTCATTGATTTTTACCATTGAAAAACGTCCAGAAATGATTGAAGCTACTGACTGAATGAAAGTAGCTGGCATCTCACTCTCTTTGAATCTTCTTTATCATGCTAAGAGGAGCAGGAAAAAGCAAAAAATTTCAGACTTGCACCTTGCAATGCGGAGAAATTACTGTTTGTGCATTTACAATATTCATTGATTTTTGCCATTGAAAAACATCATGTTATTCATATACCAGAAATGTTTGAAGCTACTGACTGAATCAAAGGAGCTGGCATCTCACTCTCTTTGAATCTTCTTTATCATGCTAAGAGGAGCAGGAAAAAGCAAAAAATTTCAGAATTGCACCTTGCAATGCGGAGAAATTAGTTTGTGCATTTACAATATTCATTGATTTTTGCCATTGAAAAACGTCCAGAAATGATTGAAGCTACTGACTGAATGAAAGGAGCTGGCATCTCACTCTCTTTGAATCTTCTTTATCATGCTAAGAGGAGCAGGAAAAAGCAAAAAATTTCAGAATTGCACCTTGCAATGCGGAGAAATTACTGTTTGTGCATTTACAATATTCATTGATTTTTGCCATTGAAAAACGTCCAGAAATGATTGAAGCTACTGACTGAATGAAAGGAGCTGGCATCTCACTCTCTTTGAATCTTCTTTATCATGCTAAGAGGAGCAGGAAAAAGCAAAAAATTTCAGAATTGCACCTTGCAATGCGGAGAAATTACTGTTTGTGCATTTACAATATTCATTGATTTTTGCCATTGAAAAACATGTTATTCATATACCAGAAATGTTTGAAGCTACTGACTGAATGAAAGGAGCTGGCACCTCACTCTCTTTGAATCTTCTTTATCATGCTAAGAGGAGCGGGAAAAAGCAAAAAATTTCAGAATTGCACCTTGCAATGCGGAGAAATTACTGTTTGTGCATTTACAATATTCATTGATTTTTGCCATTGAAAAACGTCCAGAAATGATTGAAGGTACTGACTGAATGAAAGGAGCTGGCATCTCACTCTCTTTGAATCTTCTTTATCATGCTAAGAGGAGCAGGAAAAAGCAAAAAATTTCAGAATTGCACCTTGCAATGCGGAGAAATTACTGTTTGTGCATTTACAATATTCATTGATTTTTGCCATTGAAAAACATCATGTTATTCATATACCAGAAATGTTTGAAGCTACTGACTGAATGAAAGGAGTTGGCATCTCACTCTCTTTGAATCTTCTTTATCATGCTAAGAAGAGCAGGAAAAAGCAAAAAATTTCAGAATTGCACCTTGCAATGCGGAGAAATTACTGTTTGTGCATTTACAATATTCATTGATTTTTGCCATTGAAAAACATCATGTTATTCATATACCAGAAATGTTTGAAGCTACTGACTGAATGAAAGGAGCTGGCATCTCACTCTCTTTGAATCTTCTTTATCATGCTAAGAGGAGCAGGAAAAAGCTAAAAATTTTAGAATTGCACATTGCAATGTGGAGAAATTACTGTTTGTGCATTTACAATATTCATTGATTTTTACCATTGAAAAACGTCCAGAAATGATTGAAGCTACTGACTGAATGAAAGTAGCTGGCATCTCACTCTCTTTGAATCTTCTTTATCATGCTAAGAGGAGCAGGAAAAAGCAAAAAATTTCAGACTTGCACCTTGCAATGCGGAGAAATTACTGTTTGTGCATTTACAATATTCATTGATTTTTGCCATTGAAAAACATCATGTTATTCATATACCAGAAATGTTTGAAGCTACTGACTGAATGAAAGGAGCTGGCATCTCACTCTCTTTGAATCTTCTTTATCATGCTAAGAGGAGCAGGAAAAAGCAAAAAATTTCAGAATTGCACCTTGCAATGCGGAGAAATTACTGTTTGTGCATTTACAATATTCATTGATTATTGCCATTGAAAAACGTCCAGAAATGATTGAAGCTACTGACTGAATGAAAGGAGCTGGCATCTCACTCTCTTTGAATCTTCTTTATCATGCTAAGAGGAGCAGGAAAAAGCAAAAAATTTCAGAATTGCACCTTGCAATGCGGAGAAATTACTGTTTGTGCATTTACAATATTCATTGATTTTTGCCATTGAAAAACGTCCAGAAATGATTGAAGCTACTGACTGAATGAAAGGAGCTGGCATCTCACTCTCTTTGAATCTTCTTTATCATGCTAAGAGGAGCAGGAAAAAGCAAAAAATTTCAGAATTGCACCTTGCAATGCGGAGAAATTACTGTTTGTGCATTTACAATATTCATTGATTTTTGCCATTGAAAAACATGTTATTCATATACCAGAAATGTTTGAAGCTACTGACTGAATGAAAGGAGCTGGCACCTCACTCTCTTTGAATCTTCTTTATCATGCTAAGAGGAGCGAGAAAAAGCAAAAAATTTCAGAATTGCACCTTGCAATGCGGAGAAATTACTGTTTGTGCATTTATAATATTCAATGATTTTTGCCATTGAAAAACGTCCAGAAATGATTGAAGCTACTGACTGAACGAAAGGAGCTGGCATCTCACTCTCTTTGAATCTTCTTTATCATGCTAAGAGGAGCAGGAAAAAGCAAAAAATTTCAGAATTGCACCTTGCAATGCGGAGAAATTACTGTTTGTGCATTTACAATATTCATTGATTTTTGCCATTGAAAAACGTCCAGAAATGATTGAAGCTACTGACTGAATGAAAGGAGCTGGCATCTCACTCTCTTTGAATCTTCTTTATCATGCTAAGAGGAGCAGGAAAAAGCAAAAAATTTCAGAATTGCACCTTGCAATGCGGAGAAATTACTGTTTGTGCATTTACAATATTCATTGATTTTTGCCATTGAAAAACATCATGTTATTCATATACCAGAAATGTTTGAAGCTACTGGCTGAATGAAAGGAGCTGACATCTCACTCTCTTTGAATCTTCTTTATCATGCTAAGAGGAGCAGGAAAAAGCAAAAAATTTCAGAATTGCACCTTGCAATGCGGAGAAATTACTGTTTGTGCATTTACAATATTCATTGATTTTTGCCATTGAAAAACGTCCAGAAATGATTGAAGCTACTGACTGAATGAAAGGAGCTGGCATCTCACTCTCTTTGAATCTTCTTTATCATGCTAAGAGGAGCAGGAAAAAGCAAAAAATTTCAGAATTGCACCTTGCAATGCGGAGAAATTACTGTTTGTGCATTTACAATATTCATTGATTTTTGCCATTGAAAAACATCATGTTATTCATATACCAGAAATGTTTGAAGCTACTGACTGAATGAAAGGAGCTGGCATCTCACTCTCTTTGAATCTTCTTTATCATGCTAAGAGGAGCAGGAAAAAGCAAAAAATTTCAGAATTGCACCTTGCAATGTGGAGAAATTACTGTTTGTGCATTTACAATATTCATTGATTTTTGCCATTGAAAAACATCATGTTATTCATATACCAGAAATGTTTGAAGCTACTGACTGAATGAAAGGAGCTGGCATCTCACTCTCTTTGAATCTTCTTTATCATGCTAAGAGGAGCAGGAAAAAGCAAAAAATTTCAGAATTGCACCTTGCAATGTGGAGAAATTACTGTTTGTGCATTTACAATATTCATTGATTTTTACCATTGAAAAACGTCCAGAAATGATTGAAGCTACTGACTGAATGAAAGTAGCTGGCATCTCACTCTCTTTGAATCTTCTTTATCATGCTAAGAGGAGCAGGAAAAAGCAAAAAATTTCAGACTTGCACCTTGCAATGCGGAGAAATTACTGTTTGTGCATTTACAATATTCATTGATTTTTGCCATTGAAAAACATCATGTTATTCATATACCAGAAATGTTTGAAGCTACTGACTGAATGAAAGGAGCTGGCATCTCACTCTCTTTGAATCTTCTTTATCATGCTAAGAGGAGCAGGAAAAAGCAAAAAATTTCAGAATTGCACCTTGCAATGTGGAGAAATTACTGATTGTGCATTTACAATATTCATTGATTTTTACCATTGAAAAACGTCCAGAAATGATTGAAGCTACTGACTGAATGAAAGTAGCTGGCATCTCACTCTCTTTGAATCTTCTTTATCATGCTAAGAGGAGCAGGAAAAAGCAAAAAATTTCAGACTTGCACCTTGCAATGCGGAGAAATTACTGTTTGTGCATTTACAATATTCATTGATTTTTGCCATTGAAAAACATCATGTTATTCATATACCAGAAATGTTTGAAGCTACTGACTGAATCAAAGGAGCTGGCATCTCACTCTCTTTGAATCTTCTTTATCATGCTAAGAGGAGCAGGAAAAAGCAAAAAATTTCAGAATTGCACCTTGCAATGCGGAGAAATTACTGTTTGTGCATTTACAATATTCATTGATTTTTGCCATTGAAAAACGTCCAGAAATGATTGAAGCTACTGACTGAATGAAAGGAGCTGGCATCTCACTCTCTTTGAATCTTCTTTATCATGCTAAGAGGAGCAGGAAAAAGCAAAAAATTTCAGAATTGCACCTTGCAATGCGGAGAAATTACTGTTTGTGCATTTACAATATTCATTGATTTTTGCCATTGAAAAACGTCCAGAAATGATTGAAGCTACTGACTGAATGAAAGGAGCTGGCATCTCACTCTCTTTGAATCTTCTTTATCATGCTAAGAGGAGCAGGAAAAAGCAAAAAATTTCAGAATTGCACCTTGCAATGCGGAGAAATTACTGTATGTGCATTTACAATATTCATTGATTTTTGCCATTGAAAAACATCATGTTATTCATATACCAGAAATGTTTGAAGCTACTGACTGAATGAAAGGAGTTGGCATCTCACTCTCTTTGAATCTTCTTTATCATGCTAAGAGGAGCAGGAAAAAGCAAAAAATTTCAGAATTGCACCTTGCAATGCGGAGAAATTACTGTTTGTGCATTTACAATATTCATTGATTTTTGCCATTGAAAAACATCATGTTATTCATATACCAGAAATGTTTGAAGCTACTGACTGAATGAAAGGAGCTGGCATCTCACTCTCTTTGAATCTTCTTTATCATGCTAAGAGGAGCAGGAAAAAGCAAAAAATTTTAGAATTGCACATTGCAATGTGGAGAAATTACTGTTTGTGCATTTACAATATTCATTGATTTTTACCATTGAAAAACGTCCAGAAATGATTGAAGCTACTGACTGAATGAAAGTAGCTGGCATCTCACTCTCTTTGAATCTTCTTTATCATGCTAAGAGGAGCAGGAAAAAGCAAAAAATTTCAGACTTGCACCTTGCAATGCGGAGAAATTACTGTTTGTGCATTTACAATATTCATTGATTTTTGCCATTGAAAAACATTATGTTATTCATATACCAGAAATGTTTGAAGCTACTGACTGAATGAAAGGAGCTGGCATCTCACTCTCTTTGAATCTTCTTTATCATGCTAAGAGGAGCAGGAAAAAGCAAAAAATTTCAGAATTGCACCTTGCAATGCGGAGAAATTACTGTTTGTGCATTTACAATATTCATTGATTTTTGCCATTGAAAAACGTCCAGAAATGATTGAAGCTACTGACTGAATGAAAGGAGCTGGCATCTCACTCTCTTTGAATCTTCTTTATCATGCTAAGAGGAGCAGGAAAAAGCAAAAAATTTCAGAATTGCACCTTGCAATGCGGAGAAATTACTGTTTGTGCATTTACAATATTCATTGATTTTTGCCATTGAAAAACGTCCAGAAATGATTGAAGCTACTGACTGAATGAAAGGAGCTGGCATCTCACTCTCTTTGAATCTTCTTTATCATGCTAAGAGGAGCAGGAAAAAGCAAAAAATTTCAGAATTGCACCTTGCAATGCGGAGAAATTACTGTTTGTGCATTTACAATATTCATTGTTTTTTGCCATTGAAAAACATGTTATTCATATACCAGAAATGTTTGAAGCTACTGACTGAATGAAAGGAGCTGGCACCTCACTCTCTTTGAATCTTCTTTATCATGCTAAGAGGAGCGAGAAAAAGCAAAAAATTTCAGAATTGCACCTTGCAATGCGGAGAAATTACTGTTTGTGCATTTACAATATTCATTGATTTTTGCCATTGAAAAACGTCCAGAAATGATTGAAGGTACTGACTGAATGAAAGGAGCTGGCATCTCACTCTCTTTGAATCTTCTTTATCATGCTAAGAGGAGCAGGAAAAAGCAAAAAATTTCAGAATTGCACCTTGCAATGCGGAGAAATTACTGTTTGTGCATTTACAATATTCATTGATTTTTGCCATTGAAAAACGTCCAGAAATGATTGAAGCTACTGACTGAATGAAAGGAGCTGGCATCTCACTCTCTTTGAATGTTCTTTATCATGCTAAGAGGAGCAGGAAAAAGCAAAAAATTTCAGAATTGCACCTTGCAATGTGGAGAAATTACTGTTTGTGCATTTACAATATTCATTGATTTTTACCATTGAAAAACGTCCAGAAATGATTGAAGCTACTGACTGAATGAAAGTAGCTGGCATCTCACTCTCTTTGAATCTTCTTTATCATGCTAAGAGGAGCAGGAAAAAGCAAAAATTTTCAGACTTGCACCTTGCAATGCGGAGAAATTACTGTTTGTGCATTTACAATATTCATTGATTTTTGCCATTGAAAAACGTCCAGAAATGATTGAAGGTACTGACTGAATGAAAGGAGCTGGCATCTCACTCTCTTTGAATCTTCTTTATCATGCTAAGAGGAGCAGGAAAAAGCAAAAAATTTTAGAATTGCACATTGCAATGTGGAGAAATTACTGTTTGTGCATTTACAATATTCATTGATTTTTACCATTGAAAAACGTCCAGAAATGATTGAAGCTACTGACTGAATGAAAGTAGCTGGCATCTCACTCTCTTTGAATCTTCTTTATCATGCTAAGAGGAGCAGGAAAAAGCAAAAAATTTCAGACTTGCACCTTGCAATGCGGAGAAATTACTGTTTGTGCATTTACAATATTCATTGATTTTTGCCATTGAAAAACATCATGTTATTCATATTCCAGAAATGATTGAAGGTACTGACTGAATGAAAGGAGCTGGCATCTCACTCTCTTTGAATCTTCTTTATCATGCTAAGAGGAGCAGGAAAAAGCAAAAAATTTCAGAATTGCACCTTGCAATGCGGAGAAATTACTGTTTGTGCATTTACAATATTCATTGATTTTTGCCATTGAAAAACGTCCAGAAATGATTGAAGCTACTGACTGAATGAAAGGAGCTGGCATCTCACTCTCTTTGAATGTTCTTTATCATGCTAAGAGGAGCAGGAAAAAGCAAAAAATTTCAGAATTGCACCTTGCAATGTGGAGAAATTACTGTTTGTGCATTTACAATATTCATTGATTTTTACCATTGAAAAACGTCCAGAAATGATTGAAGCTACTGACTGAATGAAAGTAGCTGGCATCTCACTCTCTTTGAATCTTCTTTATCATGCTAAGAGGAGCAGGAAAAAGCAAAAATTTTCAGACTTGCACCTTGCAATGCGGAGAAATTACTGTTTGTGCATTTACAATATTCATTGATTTTTGCCATTGAAAAACGTCCAGAAATGATTGAAGGTACTGACTGAATGAAAGGAGCTGGCATCTCACTCTCTTTGAATCTTCTTTATCATGCTAAGAGGAGCAGGAAAAAGCAAAAAATTTTAGAATTGCACATTGCAATGTGGAGAAATTACTGTTTGTGCATTTACAATATTCATTGATTTTTACCATTGAAAAACGTCCAGAAATGATTGAAGCTACTGACTGAATGAAAGTAGCTGGCATCTCACTCTCTTTGAATCTTCTTTATCATGCTAAGAGGAGCAGGAAAAAGCAAAAAATTTCAGACTTGCACCTTGCAATGCGGAGAAATTACTGTTTGTGCATTTACAATATTCATTGATTTTTGCCATTGAAAAACATCATGTTATTCATATACCAGAAATGTTTGAAGCCACTGACTGAATGAAAGGAGCTGGCATCTCACTCTCTTTGAATCTTCTTTATCCTGCTAAGAGGAGCAGGAAAAAGCAAAAAATTTCAGAATTGCACCTTGCAATGCGGAGAAATTACTGTTTGTGCATTTACAATATTCATTGATTTTTGCCATTGAAAAACGTCCAGAAATGATTGAAGCTACTGACTGAATGAAAGGAGCTGGCATCTCACTCTCTTTGTATCTTCTTTATCATGCTAAGAGGAGCAGGAAAAAGCAAAAAATTTCAGAATTGCACCTTGCAATGCGGAGAAATTACTGTTTGTGCATTTACAATATTCATTGATTTTTGCCATTGAAAAACGTCCAGAAATGATTGAAGCTACTGACTGAATGAAAGGAGCTGGCATCTCACTCTCTTTGAATCTTCTTTATCATGCTAAGAGGAGCAGGAAAAAGCAAAAAATTTCAGAATTGCACCTTGCAATGCGGAGAAATTACTGTTTGTGCATTTACAATATTCATTGATTTTTGCCATTGAAAAACATCATGTTATTCATATACCAGAAATGTTTGAAGCTACTGACTGAATGAAAGGAGCTGGCATCTCACTCTCTTTGAATCTTCTTTATCATGCTAAGAGGAGCAGGAAAAAGCAAAAAATTTCAGAATTGCACCTTGCAATGTGGAGAAATTACTGTTTGTGCATTTACAATATTCATTGATTTTTACCATTGAAAAACGTCCAGAAATGATTGAAGCTACTGACTGAATGAAAGGAGCTGGCATCTCACTCTCTTTGAATCTTCTTTATCATGCTAAGAGGAGCAGGAAAAAGCAAAAAATTTCAGACTTGCACCTTGCAATGCGGAGAAATTACTGTTTGTGCATTTACAATATTCATTGATTTTTGCCATTGAAAAACATCATGTTATTCATATACCAGAAATGTTTGAAGCTACTGACTGAATGAAAGGAGCTGGCATCTCACTCTCTTTGAATCTTCTTTATCATGCTAAGAGGAGCAGGAAAAAGCAAAAAATTTCAGACTTGCACCTTGCAATGCGGAGAAATTACTGTTTGTGCATTTACAATATTCATTGATTTTTGCCATTGAAAAACATCATGTTATTCATATACCAGAAATGTTTGAAGCTACTGACTGAATGAAAGGAGCTGGCATCTCACTCTCTTTGAATCTTCTTTATCATGCTAAGAGGAGCAGGAAAAAGCAAAAAATTTCAGAATTGCACCTTGCAATGCGGAGAAATTACTGTTTGTGCATTTACAATATTCATTGATTTTTGCCATTGAAAAACGTCCAGAAATGATTGAAGCTACTGACTGAATGAAAGGAGCTGGCATCTCACTCTCTTTGAATCTTCTTTATCATGCTAAGAGGAGCAGGAAAAAGCAAAAAATTTCAGAATTGCACCTTGCAATGCGGAGAAATTACTGTTTGTGCATTTACAATATTCATTGATTTTTGCCATTGAAAAACGTCCAGAAATGATTGAAGCTACTGACTGAATGAAAGGAGCTGGCATCTCACTCTCTTTGAATCTTCTTTATCATGCTAAGAGGAGCAGGAAAAAGCAAAAAATTTCAGAATTGCACCTTGCAATGCGGAGAAATTACTGTTTGTGCATTTACAATATTCGTTGATTTTTGCCATTGAAAAACGTCCAGAAATGATTGAAGCTACTGACTGAATGAAAGGAGCTGGCATCTCACTCTCTTTGAATCTTCTTTATCATGCTAAGAGGAGCAGGAAAATGCAAAAAATTTCAGAATTGCACCTTGCAATGCGGAGAAATTACAGTTTGTGCATTTACAATATTCATTGATTTTTGCCATTGAAAAACGTCCAGAAATGATTGAAGCTACTGACTGAATGAAAGGAGCTGGCATCTCACTCTCTTTGAATCTTCTTTATCATGCTAAGAGGAGCAGGAAAAAGCAAAAAATTTCAGAATTGCACCTTGCAATGCGGAGAAATTACTGTTTGTGCATTTACAATATTCATTGATTTTTGCCATTGAAAAACATGTTATTCATATACCAGAAATGTTTGAAGCTCCTGACTGAATGAAAGGAGCTGGCACCTCACTCTCTTTGAATCTTCTTTATCATGCTAAGAGGAGCAGGAAAAAGCAAAAAATTTCAGAATTGCACCTTGCAATGCGGAGAAATTACTGTTTGTGCATTTACAATATTCATTGATTTTTGCCATTGAAAAACGTCCAGAAATGATAGAAGCTACTGACTGAATGAAAGGAGCTGGCATCTCACTCTCTTTGAATCTTCTTTATCATGCTAAGAGGAGCAGGAAAAAGCAAAAAATTTCAGAATTGCACCTTGCAATGCGGAGAAATTACTGTTTGTGCATTTACAATATTCATTGATTTTTGCCATTGAAAAATGTCCAGAAATGATTGAAGCTACTGACTGAATGAAAGGAGCTGGCATCTCACTCTCTTTGAATCTTCTTTATCATGCTAAGAGGAGCAGGAAAAAGCAAAAAATTTCAGAATTGCGCCTTGCAATGCGGAGAAATTACTGTTTGTGCATTTACAAAATTCATTGATTTTTGCCATTGAAAAACATCATGTTATTCATATACCAGAAATGATTGAAGCTACTGACTGAAGGAAAGGAGCTGGCATCTCACTCTCTTTGAATCTTCTTTATCATGCTAAGAGGAGCAGGAAAAAGCAAAAAATTTCAGAATTGCACCTTGCAATGCGGAGAAATTACTGTTTGTGCATTTACAATATTCATTGATTTTTGCCATTGAAAAACGTCCAGAAATGATTGAAGCTACTGACTGAATGAAAGGAGCTGGCATCTCACTCTCTTTGAATCTTCTTTATCATGCTAAGAGGAGCAGGAAAAAGCAAAAAATTTCAGAATTGCACCTTGCAATGCGGAGAAATTACTGTTTGTGCATTTACAATATTCATTGATTTTTGCGATTGAAAAACATCATGTTATTCATATACCAGAAATGATTGAAGCTACTGACTGAATGAAAGGAGCTGGCATCTCACTCTCTTTGAATCTTCTTTATCATGCTAAGAGGAGCAGGAAAAAGTAAAAAATTTCAGAATTGCACCTTGCAATGCGGAGAAATTACTGTTTGTGCATTTACAATATTCAATGATTTTTGCCATTGAAAAACGTCCAGAAATGATTGAAGCTACTGACTGAATGAAAGGAGCTGGTATCTCACTCTCTTTGAATCTTTTTTATCATGCTAAGAGGAGCAGGAAAAAGCAAAAAATTTCAGAATTGCACCTTGCAATGCGGAGAAATTACTGTTTGTGCATTTACAATATTCATTGATTTTTGCCATTGAAAAACGTCCAGAAATGATTGAAGCTACTGACTGAATGAAAGGAGCTGGCATCTCACTCTCTTTGAATCTTCTTTATCATGCTAAGAGGAGCAGGAAAAAGCAAAAAATTTCAGAATTGCACCTTGCAATGCGGAGAAATTACTGTTTGTGCATTTACAATATTCATTGATTTTTGCTATTGAAAAACATCATGTTATTCATATACCAGAAATGATTGAAGCTACTGACTGAATGAAAGGAGCTGGCATCTCACTCTCTTTGAATCTTCTTTATCATGCTAAGAGGAGCAGGAAAAAGCAAAAAATTTCAGAATTGCACCTTGCAATGCGGAGAAATTACAGTTTGTGCATTTACAATATTCATTGATTTTTGCCATAGAAAAACGTCCAGAAATGATTGAAGCTACTGACTGAATGAAAGGAGCTGGCATCTCACTCTCTTTGAATATTCTTTATCATGCTAAGAGGAGCAGGAAAAAGCAAAAAATTTCAGAATTGCACCTTGCAATGCGGAGAAATTACTGTTTGTGCATTTACAATATTCATTGATTTTTGCCATTGAAAAACGTCCAGAAATGATTGAAGGTACTGACTGAATGAAAGGAGCTGGAATATCACTCTCTTTGAATCTTCTTTATCATGCTAAGAGGAGCAGGAAAAAGCAAAAAATTTCAGAATTGCACCTTGCAATGCGGAGAAATTACTGTTTGTGCATTTACAATATTCATTGATTTTTGCCATTGAAAAACGTCCAGAAATGATTGAAGCTACTGACTGAATGAAAGGAGCTGGCATCTCACTCTCTTTGAATCTTCTTTATCATGCTAAGAGGAGCAGGAAAAAGCAAAAAATTTCAGAATTGCACCTTGCAATGCGGAGAAATTACTGTTTGTGCATTTACAATATTCATTGATTTTTGCCATTGAAAAATGTCCAGAAATGATTGAAGCTACTGACTGAATGAAAGGAGCTGGCATCTCACTCTCTTTGAATCTTCTTTATCATGCTAAGAGGAGCAGGAAAAAGCAAAAAATTTCAGAATTGCGCCTTGCAATGCGGAGAAATTACTGTTTGTGCATTTACAAAATTCATTGATTTTTGCCATTGAAAAAAATCATGTTATTCATATACCAGAAATGATTGAAGCTACTGACTGAAGGAAAGGAGCTGGCATCTCACTCTCTTTGAATCTTCTTTATCATGCTAAGAGGAGCAGGAAAAAGCAAAAAATTTCAGAATTGCACCTTGCAATGCGGAGAAATTACTGTTTGTGCATTTACAATATTCATTGATTTTTGCCATTGAAAAACATCCAGAAATGATTGAAGCTACTGACTGAATGAAAGGAGCTGGCATCTCACTCTCTTTGAATCTTCTTTATCATGCTAAGAGGAGCAGGAAAAAGCAAAAAATTTCAGAATTGCACCTTGCAATGCGGAGAAATTACAGTTTGTGCATTTACAATATTCATTGATTTTTGCCATTGAAAAACGTCCAGAAATGATTGAAGCTACTGACTGAATGAAAGGAGCTGGCATCTCACTCTCTTTGAATATTCTTTATCATGCTAAGAGGAGCAGGAAAAAGCAAAAAATTTCAGAATTGCACCTTGCAATGCGGAGAAATTACTGTTTGTGCATTTACAATATTCATTGATTTTTGCCATTGAAAAACGTCCAGAAATGATTGAAGGTACTGACTGAATGAAAGGAGCTGGAATATCACTCTCTTTGAATCTTCTTTATCATGCTAAGAGGAGCAGGAAAAAGCAAAAAATTTCAGAATTGCACCTTGCAATGCGGAGAAATTACTGTTTGTGCATTTACAATATTCATTGATTTTTGCCATTGAAAAACGTCCAGAAATGATTGAAGCTACTGACTGAATGAAAGGAGCTGGCATCTCACTCTCTTTGAATCTTCTTTATCATGCTAAGAGGAGCAGGAAAAAGCAAAAAATTTCAGAATTGCACCTTGCAATGCGGAGAAATTACTGTTTGTGCATTTACAATATTCATTGATTTTTGCCATTGAAAAATGTCCAGAAATGATTGAAGCTACTGACTGAATGAAAGGAGCTGGCATCTCACTCTCTTTGAATCTTCTTTATCATGCTAAGAGGAGCAGGAAAAAGCAAAAAATTTCAGAATTGCGCCTTGCAATGCGGAGAAATTACTGTTTGTGCATTTACAAAATTCATTGATTGTTGCCATTGAAAAACATCATGTTATTCATATACCAGAAATGATTGAAGCTACTGACTGAAGGAAAGGAGCTGGCATCTCACTCTCTTTGAATCTTCTTTATCATGCTAAGAGGAGCAGGAAAAAGCAAAAAATTTCAGAATTGCACCTTGCAATGCGGAGAAATTACTGTTTGTGCATTTACAATATTCATTGATTTTTGCCATTGAAAAACATCCAGAAATGATTGAAGCTACTGACTGAATGAAAGGAGCTGGCATCTCACTCTCTTTGAATCTTCTTTATCATGCTAAGAGGAGCAGGAAAAAGCAAAAAATTTCAGAATTGCACCTTGCAATGCGGAGAAATTACTGTTTGTGCATTTACAATATTCATTGATTTTTGCGATTGAAAAACATCATGTTATTCATATACCAGAAATGATTGAAGCTACTGACTGAATGAAAGGAGCTGGCATCTCACTCTCTTTGAATCTTCTTTATCATGCTAAGAGGAGCAGGAAAAAGTAAAAAATTTCAGAATTGCACCTTGCAATGCGGAGAAATTACTGTTTGTGCATTT